>NC_081382.1:45303347-45585847 GCF_030684315.1 Stegostoma tigrinum | reverse complement strand
GTGTGTATGTGTGTGTATGAATGTGTGTCTGTGTGCATGTGTGTGAGAGAGAGAGACAGAGTGAGTGTGTATGTGTGTGAGAGAGAGTGAGTGTGTCTGTGTGTGTGTGTAAGACAGAGAATGCATGTGTGTGTGAGTGAGTGAGTGTGAGTGAGAGAGAGCATGTGTTGTGTGTGTGTGGGAGAGGCAATGAGTGTGTGAGAAACAATGAGTGTGTGTGAGACTGAGAGACAGAGAGAGAATGTGTGTGCGTGTGTGTGCATGTGAGTAAGGGAGAGGGACAACGAGTGTGTGTGAGACAGAGAGAGAGTGTGTGAGCGTGAGACAGTGAGAGACGTGTGTATGAGCGAGACAATGAGTGTGAGACAATGAGTGTGTGTGAGACTGACAGAGAGAGAGTGTGCGTGTATGTGAGAGTGAGAGAGAGAGAGTGTGAGTGTGAGCGCGAGGGTGTGCATGAGACAATGTGTTTGTGTGTGGGAGAGCATGTGTGTTGAGAGAGAATGTGCGTGTGTGACAGTATACAGTATGGTAGGGTCACCTGTTGTGCAACATGAGCCCGAGGGTCCAGTTGAGGCCATCCTCATGGGTATGGAGCTTGGCTATCAGCCTCTGCTGAGCAATTTTGCTGTCTTTTTTGCACACAACCTGTTGTTGTCTGTTTATGACCTTTTTTACTTTTTTACTTTTTTACTCAACATCAGCATCTCCACATCATAGCACAGCACTTGGATAAGTTCAAGGTAATCAGGCAGAGCCAACAGGCTTTGGTGAAAAGGAAATCATGTTTAACCAATTTATTGAAGTTAGTTGTCGTAAATAACATGTAGGGGTCTCAATGCTTTATCATTTACAATGGATGATGGGATGGCACATGCAGTTGCTAAATTTTCTGATGGCACATAGACAGGAAAGATTGTAACCTGTGACAAAGACATAGGAGGCTACATTAAGATACTGATAAGTTAGGGGAGTGGGCAAAGATGTGGGAAATGGAGTATAATGTGGGAAATTATGAAACGGCTCATTTTGACCAGAAGGGGAACAAAATCCTCATATCTAAATGTTGTGGGATTGCAGAGCTGTGAGATGTAGAGGAATATTGGTGTCTTCGGTCATGAATAAAAATGTTAGCATGCATGTACAGGAAGTCATTAAGAAAACCAACAGAATGCTAATGGACCGAATAAAAAATAGGAGGCTATGCTTGAGTCATTCAGGGCATTGGTGGGATCAGTACTACTGTCAGTATAGGTCTCCTTATTTAAGGGAGGGTGAAAATGTAAATACATTGGAAGCAGTTCCTTGACTAACCCCTGGAATGAGCAGGTTGCCTTATGAGAGAAGGTTGACAGACTGGGCTTGTATCCACTGGAGTTTAGAAGAGTAAGAGGCAACTTGAATGAAACATAAAACACTGAAAGGTCTTGAGAGGGTGGGCGTGGAGAAGTGAATTCTGAAGGACTCTGTCTAGAGACGCTGCCAGACCTGCTGAGTTTCTCCAACATTGTCAGTGATTTTCAGATTTCCAGTATTCCTGACTTTTGCCTTCAGACGGACACTTTCTCTCATGGAAGAATATTGACGTAGAGTTCACGATTTAAAAATCCGAGGTCACATTTGAAAATAGATAAGAAGATATTTTTCTCACTGAGGGTTCTGAACACTCTTCCTCCAAAGGTATTGAAAACTGCTGGAATACTTTTGAACAAAGAGGTAAATCAATTCTTGTTAAGCAATGAGGTGAAAAATTATTGGGGGGGGTGGTATGTATGCGGTGTGATCAAATCAGACATGACCCTATTAAATGAGTCATAATGGGAACTGCAGATGCTGGAGAATCCAAGATAATAAAGTGTGAGGCTGGATGAACACAGCAGGCCAAGCAGCATCTCAGGAGCACAAAAGCTGACGTTTCGGGCCTAGACCCTTCATCAGAGAGCTTGTTGTGTTCATCCAGCTTCACACTTTGTTACCATGACCCTATTAAATGACTGAACAGACCTGAAGACAGCGTGCGTGACTTCTGTTCCTAAATTTGTTTGTTCAGATTTGAGCAAGGGCTGTGCCCAGATCAACTGATCGATTACTCAACTGCCGATGTCACACACTCTCTGATCAATTGTTAAACCCTCTGCGCTCACCAGATTCTCTATCGAGCACTGGAATTCTGAGATCTTCTTCAGGGTCTCGTTATCCCTCTTAACTTCGTTGATGTACATTGCCAGATCCTGAAATAGAACCACACACATCATCACTTCAGATACAATCCACCACCACACACACATTCAATCACCACACAGCCCCATAGACACCGCATACACACACATTCAATCACCACACAGCCCCATGGACACCGCATACACACAGATTCAATCACCACACAGCCCCATAGACACCACATACACACACATTTAATCACCACACAGCCCCATAGACACCACATACACACACATTTAATCACCGCACAGCCCTGTAGACACCGCATACACACACATTCAATCACTTCTGATACAAATACCACCCCGCGTGCAAGCACACACACACACAAACACAGACATACAAACACAGAGTCTCTTCAGTGTCCAACCTGAGCAGCTCTCACTAGCAAGATATTGAGTTATCCCTAACTTAATCTCTGACATGAAGCCGCCCTCTGGTTTGTGCACAGTTTCTGTGTCCTTGTGGAAAATCTGGGCTGAACCCAGCTCTCAAATACACCAGCTGACAATTGTAATCAGCTGGAAGTGCCAGGCACCAGGCCTAGGTGGCGATCTTGTCCATCACTGACCAACACTGGCAGATTCCAGCTGATTTGTTCAAGTTGGCCTCTCAGTGGATTGAATACTCACTTGTGTCTGTGTGTCCAGAAGCCTTCCTCCCTGACAAATAGGACAGGCTCAGCATGTTCCTTTGTGAAATCCAGCACTGAACACTCACTGGCCATTTCACCAGTGAGGCATCACACAGAACCTCATCCTGGTTTACATACAGAATGCAGAACAGTATCAGCTAATCATCCAGAGCACTGAGGCCAAATTCAGCATAGCCTAAAATTAGTTCATGCCTCACTAGCAAAACAGTTGGGGGAGGCAAGGGTGTAGACAGTTGAGGTTGTGAGTCTGTAGGGAGGTGTGAATGTCACAGGGTAGGAGTAAATGGGGGGGGAGGGAGGTCAGGACAAGTGTGCATGTACAGGAATGTGAGAACAAGTGTGTGCAGGGGATAAGTGTGAATGTTGGGGTGTTAAATGTGAAAGCACACGGGGCAGGAGAGATGGCACGTGGGCGGGAGGCGAGGCGGGGTGTGGCGGGTGAGAGGCGGCGCAGAGCAGGACAGGCGGCGCGTGGGGCGAGGGCAGGAGTATGGAGGCAAAATGTGTGTGAGGCAACTGAGTTTGCATTGATGAGTGAGAGTTCATGGAGAGGCAAGTGTGAGTGGAAAGGGTGACTGTGCATCTTTCGTTTGGCTATCTCACTGCCTATATGTCTGAGAGACTCCACAGAATGAAACCAACATCTTAAACCCATCTCACTTTTTCTCTCTCTATCTCACTCACACTCACACGCACACACATTCTGATTTCACACTAAGGAAGTAGAGGCGAATTAAAGAAGCCCATCTGAGCATCTGGAGAGATGGCAGATTCGGGAGGGAAATTGGAGAGGTGGCAGATTCGGGAAGGAAATTGGAGAGGTGGCAGATTCGGGAGGAAAACTGGCGAGGGGGCAGATTCGGGAGGGAAATTATAGGGCCGACAAGGGTTAAAGCAAAGACAGTCAAATGGAAAATGTGAACAGAATTTGAGATTTTCAGGCTTGGCTTGAAAGGTCAGTGTCTGTGTAAATGCAGACCATTGGTCTAGTGTTGTGTCAAAGTGAATCTAGTGACTCGCATGGATTCTGCACCCTCAGGGCTGACCTGCATCGCCTCTAATGCTTCCTTCAGCTGCTGCTTCTCTGGACGGTCACTCGAGTGGCTGAGCAGCTCCTAGGAGAGAAACAAGATTAACCCAAAATGACCATCTCTGTCCCTCAGCAGTTTGACACAAGTCTCAATGACATCACAGGCTTGAGTTGGTGGGATGAGGATCACCAAATCGGTCAGTGCAAATTCTTCCCAGTTACACACAAGTAGTTAGCGTATCCAGATATGTGAACCTGTGACCTCTGACCCAGTGTGTGTGATCAATGGCTCCAGGTGATACATACCTTCAGTAAAAGGTGATACTTCAACACTCGTTGCATAGGTACCACCAGCAGATCTTGCAGCTTAAACTTCCCATCCTGAACTTTCAGGGTGCATTCCTGTGCAAAGAAAACAGAACTACTCACTGGATCACTATCAGAAACATGCAGGATACAGCACCCTCTGATTCGCGCTCTCTCTCGCTCTCTCTCGGTGTCCAGTGAAGCTGTAGGAGGAGGAACTGCAGACTCACAGCCAGATCCCAGCAACTCCCAGAGTGGGTGTGAGAGGGACAGAGTCAGGGCTGATGGGCTTGGGGGATGGGGGTGGGTTGTGGAGGGGGTGAGCTATCGTTGACAAGGGTGGGGTAGGGGCTGTGCATAGGCTGCATGGGAAACAGAGAGGCCGCGCGGGAGACAGAGATGGGAGAGCAAACATAAGAATTACTTCCATTGCCTTCCATGACTCCAGTATCATGTCTCAGCCCCCTCCCCCAGTTCCCCCACCACCCCAAGTCACAGCCTATGGGTTTATTTACCTCAATTTTACTCCGGATTTCCTCTCGGGAAGACAGGAGTTGATCCAATGTCTTTTGGGAATTTTCCATCTGACTGCAATATTTGCCATAAATCAACAGCCTACAACAGAAACACAGATTTGATCAAGGGGGTAACGAGGGGCGGGGAACTAACAAGGTGCAATGTGGAACACCTGGGGCATTTAGGGGTTAACAAGTGGCAGTGTCCTCTTGTTCCGACAGATGGAGCAGTCTGTCAATTCCAATGACAGAGGCAGTATTTCCCTGTTTCTCTGAGCACACTCTCAGTCGCAGTAACTCGATGTGGAAGAACACTGGGCCGTTTCCAGTTTATTAACATAGACCAGTCAGAGTCACAGACCATAACCACCATTGAAAGGAGATACAGTCGGTCACTCACTCCAGACTTATTGATTTTTTTCGTGAAAAGGGGAGTGGATTGGATAACTGAACTGATGGTGCTCAGTGGGATAGGGACCACTTTATCCCCAAAGAGAGAGTCTGATAGGGAGTTTCTGAATCAGGGAATGCACATGTATTATTTTATATTAAATTCATTCACAGGATGAAGATGTTGCTGACCAGGTCAGCATTTATTACCCAGAAGAGTCAACCTCATTGGCTTTGGGTCTGGAGTCATACGTCGGCCAGACCAGGTAAGGATGGCAGTTTCCTTCCCTGAAGGACATTAGTGAATCAGATGGGCTTTTCTGACAATCAACAATGATTTCACAATTATCATTAGACTTTTAATTCCAGATTTTTACTGTTTTCAAATTTCACCACCTGCTGCAGTGGGATTCAAACCCGATACACTAAACATTAACTGGGTCTCTGAATTCACAGCCCAGTGACAATACCACTAGGCCAGCACATTTCAAAAAACTACTCCACTACTCTCTTAAGACCATTCCTAAGTTGAACCCTTTCCTATCTCATGCTTTCTGCTATTGTTTCAGATTTCCAGGATTGAGTTCCTCTCTGATAGACACACCTTGTATTGTACATTGCAGAACCCTTTCACAAACCTGTTCCTGCTACAAGCCACAGGAAATCACTGACTGAGGATAAAGGGTCGGCAATCTAACCTCACCTGTACCCTCTGCTATAGGTCAATGCAAATGGTTCCTGCACTCTCTCAGAACACATATTAGAATCACAACCTAGGTGAGTAGAGGTTCAGGGTATTAGCACAACCCATCCTCTACCATTACCTTCCAAACTTGGAAATGTTGAACAATGATCCTTAAACCTGTGACAAATTTTGAATGAGGAACATTTACGAAAGAGGTCACGTTTTGTAATCGTATGGTCGCCATCCCACCACAACACCTCTAATCCCTGAGCCCACAGCAAGTGTCTGAGGGACATTTACAATTCACAAAGAAACACTGCCATCACCTAAACTGCAATCAGCAGTTTCTCACATCACACAGAGAAAAATAAACCCATCTTTCTTATGGTTACTTCACCACAGAATACAAGTCGGCTGCTTCTTAACATGGTAGCAAAACTGCTGAGCACCGGTGGGTGACATAGACTGACCCCATGGTGCACCGGTCAGTGGTCGACACTAACCAATTGGATATTGCTGTTACCAGATTCTTCCCAGTGACAGTCCAAGAGAATCTAGAGATCATACTGAAGCAGTAAATACAACATGCTCAGGATAGTTATGAGGGAAGTTGAATTTTTCAATGAACCTGTTAAATCTTTGCCAATCTGTTGTTTGACAACAATACTTATTGTGATAGGTATTACAATATTGGGCAATTATTTGGATTTTTCATTCTTTGTATGTTTGGGAATTTACAGGGAAATGAGAGACTGCAGGAAGGAGAATGTCACAGCCAATACACCCAGGAAACTTCCACTCGAATTGAGAATACATTTTCATTCTAAAATCAGCGTATTCCATAGGGATTGGTGCTGGGTCCACTTTTGTTTATCATTTATTTAAATAATTTGGATGAGAAGATAGAAAGCATGATTCGTAAGGTTGCAGAAGACACCAAAATTGGTGGTATGGTGGACAGTGAAGAAGGTTACCACTAAAATAGGGTCCTTGAAGTCAGAAACGGGTGAATTTATTATGGGGAACAAGGAAATGGCGGAAGAGTTGAATAGGTACTTTGAATCTGTCTTCACTAGGGAAGACGCAAGCAATCTCCCAGATGCAGTAGTGGCTGAAGGTTGTAGGGTAATGGATGAACTGAAGGGTATTTATATTAGGCAGGAAATGGTATTGGATAGACTGTTAGGTCTGAAGGCTGATAAGTCCCCGGGACCTGATGGTCTGCATCCTAGGGCACTTAAGGAGGTGGCTCTAGAAATTGTGGACGCATTGGTAATTATTTTCCAAGGTTCTATAGATTCAGGATCAGTTCCTGCGGATTGGAGGGTGGCTAATGTTGTCCCACTTTTCAAGAAAGGAGGGAGAGAGAAAACAGGAAATTACAGACCGGTTAGCCTGACGTCAGTGGCGGGAAAGATGCTGGAGTCAATTATAAAAGATGAAATTACGACTCATTTGGATAGCAGTAACAGAATAGGTCAGAGTCAGCATGGATTTACGAAGGGGAAATCGTGCTTGACTAATCTTCTGGAATTTTTTGAGGATGTATCTATGAAGATGGATAAGGGAGAGCCAGTGGATGTAGTGTATCTGGACTTTCAGAAAGCCTTTGATAAAGTCCCACATAGGAGATTGGTGAACAAAATTAGGGCACATGGTATTGGGAGCAAAATACTGAGTTGGATTGAAAATTGGCTGGCTGACAGGAAGCAAAGAGTAGTGATAAACGGGTCCCTTTCGGAATGGCAGGCAGTGACCAGTGGGGTACCACAAGGTTCGGTTCTGGGACTACAGCTGTTTACGATATATATTCATGATAGAGACGAAGGCATTAGAAGTAATATTAGCAAATTTGCTGATGACACAAAGTTGGGTAGCAGTGTGAAATGTGAGGAGGATGTTATGAGAATACAGGGTGACTTGGACAGGCTAGGTGAGTGGACGGATGCATGGCAGATGCAGTTTAATGTGGATAAATGTGTGGTTATACACTTTGGTGGCAAGAACAGGAATGCAGATTACTATCTCAATGGGTCAAGTTAGGTAAAGGGGAAGCACAATGAGATCTAGGTGTTGTTATACATCAGTCAATGAAAGCAAGCATGCAGGTACAGCAGGCAGTGAAGAAAGCTAATGGCATGCTGGCCTTCATCACAAGAGGAATTGAGTACAGGAGCAAAGAGGTCTTTCTGCAGCTGTACAGGGCCCTGGTGTGACCGCAATTGGAATATTGTGGGCAGTTTCGGTCTCCCAATTTGAGGAAGGACATTCTTGCTATTGAGGGAGTGCAGCGTAGGTTCACAAGGTCAATTCCTGGAATGGCGGGATTACCATATGTTGAAAGATTGGAGCAACTGGGCTTGTATACACTTGAGTTTAGAAGGATGAGAGGGAATCTGATTGAGGCGTATAAGATTATTAAGGGACTGGGCACTCTGGCGGCAGGAAGTATGTTTCTGCTGAGGGGTGAGTCCAGAACCAGAGGACACAGTTTAAAAATAAGGGGTAGGCCATTTAGAACAGAGTTGAGGAAAATCTTCCTCACCCAGAGAGTGGTGGATATATGGAATGCTCTTCCCCAGAAGGCAGTGGGGGCCAACTCTCTGGATACTTTCAAGAAAGAGATGGATAGAGGTCTTAAAGATAGAGGAATCAAGGGTTATGGGGATGAGGCAGGAACAGGATACTGATTGTGGATGATCAGCCATGATCATAATGAATGGTGGTGCTGGCTCAAAGGGCCGAATGGCCTACTCCAGCACCTATTGTCTGTTGTTACCCAAGGTTACAAAGAGACTTTGCTCAATTGGGTCAATAGGCTGAGGAGTGGCAGTTGGGTTTAATTTGGATAAATGTCAGGTGTTGTTTGTTTACGAAAATGCAAGGGCAGGACTTATACAATTAAAGGTAGGATCCTAGGTAGTGTCGTAGAAAACAGTCACCTAGGGGGTTCAGGTCCATAATTCTTTGAAATTTGCGTTACGTGTAGACAGGGTGGTTAAGACGGTGTTTAGTCTTTGCGTATAGGAGTTGGGATATCATGTTGATGTTGTGCAGGACGTTGGTGAGGTTTCTTCTAGAGTACAATGTGCAGTTTTGGTTGCCCTCTTATAGAAAGAATATTATTAAATTGGAGAGGGTTCAGAAAAGATTTACAAGCATATTGCTAGAAATGGAGGGTTTGAGTTGTAAAAATAGGCTGTTTTTTTCACTGGAGTGTAGGATGTTGAGGGGTGACCTTGTTGAGGTTTATAAAATCATGAGGGGCATTGATAAGGTGAATACAAAAGGTCTTTTCCCTAAAGTGAAGAAGTTTAAAACAAGGGGGCATATTTTGATGGCAAGAAGAGAAAAATTTCAAAAGGGCATGAGGGGGATTTTTTTTGTTTACATAGCAAGTGACTTGTGTGTGCAATGAACTGCCACAGGAAGCGGTGGAGGCATTTGGATAAGTACAAAAATAGGAAAGGTTTGGAGGGATGTGGGCTAAACGCAAGCAGGTGGGACTAGTTTAGTTTGGGAACATGGTCACTGTGGACTGGTTGAACCAAAGGGTCTGTTTCCAAATTGTATGTCCATGACTCCATGATCTGCTCCATGACTGCAACATTGCACAGGGTGAACCTGTGAGATGCTTCCATCGCAACACATTAAACATCGCACATCAACCATAGGTTTTTCTCACACACTCTCCAGAATGCCAAGCTTGGTAAATTTGAATTGCAGAACATCAAAAGAATATTATCACACAATAGGAACCGACTGTGAGAGATGTAGCTGCACTGACTCTGATACAGAGGTACAGATATTGTTATACTAACACAGACAGTAAGAGAGACAGAAAGGAGGGAGAGGGAGGAGAGAGGAGAATGAAAGGATTAAGGAAAGGGGGAGAGAAAGGTAAAGAGGAAAAAGATGAGAGAAGGACTGAGAAAGACTGAGACAGAGACAAAGAGAAAAACAGAAACCCTGAAACACAGAGTAAGACCAAAATAATCCCTGACTTTGACAGTTCTTACCGTTCTTTGAAATCCAGAAAGACTTTGTAGAGTGTGTTCCCTCCTGAGATTGCTGCCAAATCAATGGCTCTCAGTAAATTGTAATGCACCCAAATTAATTCCTGTAACAGAGAGAGAATGGTTTTGTCAAGAGAACGGAGATTTTGCCACAGCCTCTTTCCAAATGCCGGGAAGCTGAGGAGACAGACCAAGAAACAGAGAAACTAGGAAGAAAGTAGGCCATTCAGCCCACTGAGTCTGTTCTGAAATTCAATATGGTTTTAGCTGATCATACAAGTCAGTTCCCTGCTGCCGCTTTCTCCCCTACACTTTCATATCTTAGTCCTAAGAACTATATCTAACTCCTTCTTGAAAACATTTAATGTTTTGGCCTCAACTTCTTTCAATGGCAGAGAATTCCACAGGCTCCCCACTCTCGGGGTGAAGACATTTCTCCTCACCTCAGCCTGGCCTATCCCCTATCTTTAAACAGTGACCCCCTGGTCTGGACTCTCTGGTTAGTTGGAACATCCTTCCTACATTTGGCCTGTCCAGTGCTGTTAGAATTTTAAATATTTCTGCCATTCCCCCTCATTCTTCTAAGCTCCAGAAATATAGTCTCTCTTCAGAAGTCTGTCCTGCAGCCTCAGGAGTCAGTCTGGTAAACCTCTGTTGCATTCCTTCCTTCGCGAGACCATCCCTCCTCAGATAAGGAGTACCTAAAGATTAGAATATTTATTTTTATTCATTCACAGGCTATGGGCTTGGATGGCGAGGATTTCAAAATGCCCTGTGAAGGTAGTGTTGAGTCATCTTCTTTAAATAGAAATAAGCTTCTTGTCAGATCAGAACAGAGTGCAGTTATGAGTTCACTACACTGCCATGGCTTTGTAGTCACATGTAGACCAGGGATTTTTCAGAACAATCTGGCTGCTTCACAAAGGTCATTTCACCCAAATTCACAGAGGGCCAGAAGCATCTCTTTCACTGGAGAGAGAGAGAGAGAGAGAGAGAGGGAGATTATACAGCACAGGAGTGAGAGGAGGCTGTGACCCCCTGAACTACCACAGCTAGGAGGAACACTGAACCTTCGGTGTCAATACCATTCTACACCCTGATCTTGCTAACTCAGGAAACAAACTCCCACTAATTAGTGAATAAATGGAACTTTAAGTTTCCCAGCTGCTGTGGTGGGATTTAAAGTGCATTTATGCATTGCTGCCATAGTAAGATTAACACAATCACTGCTACAATATCCACTGTTTTTATGGCGAATAAAAAAATGGGAGAAGGTCATATTTTTAGAAATAAAACAGGAGTCACATACCTCAAGGTTGATGAATATAGCCTCCATTTCATGGGGAGTGAGGATAGCCTTTAGAGGGATCATGTAATTCTGCAATCGTCACACAAAGGAAGTGTTTTACACAGCAAGAGGAAAGGGAAAATAATTCACAATAAACCTTTCTCACAGACGACCCTCAGTCAACCCCTGATTAAACAGAGCTCTCTCCTTCCAAATCCCCCACAAAACCAACTCCAACAACATCCACAACAGCTTCACCGACACCAATACTAGCTGGAGTCAGCAGCCACCAGAGACAACCCACATTCTGATCAGTGGAATCAAATGGGTCTATAACCCATTAGGTAACTAGGTCCATAACCCAGGCTGAAAATGTCATTGCAGTGCCGAGGGAGCGCCGCACTGTCGGAGCGTCAGCGCCGAGGGAGCGCCGCGCTGTCGGAGCGTCAGCACCGAGGGAGTGCCGCGCTGTCGGAGCGTCAGCACTGAGGGAGTGCCGCACTGTCGGAGGGTCAGCGCCGAGGGAACGCCGCGCTGTCGGAGGGTCAGCGCCCGGGAGCACCACGCTGTCGGAGGGTCAGTGCCGAGGGAGCGCTGCACTGTCGGAGGGTCAGTGCTGGGGGAGTGGGCACTGTCGGAGGGTCAGTGCTGAGGGAGAGCTGCACTGTCGGAGGGTCAGTGCTGGGGCAGCGCCGCACTGTCGGAATAATATGGGTATTGTTTGACTGCCTGAGGCTGTAAATGAACTGGAGGCTGACACTTACTTTCTCAATGTCTTCGAGGGTTTTGTAATACTTGGCCTCAGTTTCTTGGATCTCAAGTAGGCAGCAGTTCCTTTTATCATCCTCGGTCATCCCCAACTTCTGTTAAATGCAAGCAACAACAAATTACTGGCAATGAGGTCAAGCAGTCACATGTGGAGAAGGGTGTGAAGGAGGAGAGCTTCAAGGAGTTGGAAGGGAGAGGAGATGGAGTGGGGGTTGCGAGGCAAGGGGAGGTCCAGGAGATGGACAGGTGAAGGGTTTGCATGGATTGAGGTGTAAGTCGATGAGGGTAATGAGGGGAGGGCATGGAGGGGCTGTGGAAACAGGGAGGACACATAGAGAGGGGTCAGATTGTGCGGGGTGTGAGGAGAGCATCGAGGAGAACAAATGGTGGGAGGTGAGGTGGTGAGGGGCAGAAGACACTGTGGAGCCACAGACTGTCCCATGAACCATGTCACTGAGCGATGTGCTGTGAGCAATTTCTAATTCAATGATGTAATCTCTAGATTTCAACTTGATGGTTTAAGAAAGGAGGGCCCACAGGGGAGTATGGAATGAGCAGGATATTGGTCAGGGTGGAGACTGCTTGTGTCTTACCTGCACATACTTGACCTGCAGCATCAGAAAATCAAAGAGGTTTCAGTAAAATTGCAGCAATTCATCCCAGAGCCTCCCTACGTGACAGCAAACAGACACAGGGCCATGCTGTCCTTTATCACACAAATCACATACCTTCATCACCATTTACATTTGTCCCAAATGCTAATTAAGACAGAGAAAATAGAACTTTACTTCACACAGGGCAGGTGAGAGAAAGGTCACAGCAGCCAGGATAGTCCAAGAGGGAGGGGAGAGAGTGGAGGAAGGTGCTGAAAAGAGGCCAGAAGAGGTGAAGATCTAAGAAGAGTACAAGAATAGAGTGAACTGCGGCCTCCTCCCCAGGGGCTTCGAGTAAATAGTCTGGGCCTTTAACATGAGACATTGGCTGGTCTGGGTGAATGACTGAGTAATTGTGTGGGCAGCGCAGCAATCTCTGTGTTTACCATGGGTTGCCGAACTTCCACTTTGATGATGTCTTCGTAGATATCATCGCCATCGTCCTCACATGGGACACAGTCGTAGATATCATCTCCCACGTCATGTTCACTAGGAGAAAAAAAAACACATCCAAAACATGAACAATAAAATCACCGCAGAGTGAAAGAAATGTCCAGGATCATAGGCAGAGAGAGATCTGAGAACATGGAGAAAGAGAGAGGAAGATCTGAGAACATGGGGAAAGAGAGAGGAAGATCTGAGAACATGGGGAAAGAGAGAGGGAGATCTGAAAACATGGGGGGAGACAGAGGGAATCAGAGGTCACAGGGAGAGAGGGATCAAAAAACTGGGGAGAGTGGGATCAGAGAAAATGGGAAAAGTGAGGGGAATCAAGATCACAGGGAGAGACAGGAGGATCTGAGAACAAGGGAGAGACAGAGCAATCGGAGAACATGGAGAGTGAGGGATCTGAGAACACAGGGAGATAGAGGCAGTTCCCGGGGAGAGGGGTGGTCCAAGGAATGCAGGAAGGTGGGTGTCTGCACAAAGGGTGCACTGAGATCTTTGAAATGAGAAGTTAACCAAAGGTACGAGCAGTGTCCAGGATAATGTAAGATAAAAGGGATTTCAGATACAGGGCCTGCGCATCATTGCCACCTAATGTACAGCATTCAGTGTTCAATCTCACTGTACATCAGCACCGTCACAGGGTCAGTGCTCAGGGAGTGCCGCACCGTCACAGGGTCAGTGCTCAGGGAGTGCCACACCGTCACAGGGTCAGTGCTCAGGGAGTGCCGCACCGTCACAGGGTCAGTGCTCAGGGAGAGCCGCACCGTCACAGGGACAGTGCTCAGGGAGAGCCGCACTGTCACAGGGTCAGTGCTCAGGGAGAGCCACACCGTGACAGGGTCAGTGCTCAGGGAGTGCCGCACCGTCACAGGGTCAGTGCTCAGGGAGAGCCGCACCGTGACAGGGTCAGTGCTCAGGGAGTGCAACACCGTCACAGGGTCAGTGCTCAGGGAGTGCAACACCGTCACAGGGTCAGTGCTCAGGGAGAGCCGCACCGTCACAGGGTCAGTGCTCAGGGAGAGCCGCACCGTCACAGGGTCAGTGCTCAGGGAGAGCCACACTGTCACAGGGTCAGTGCTCAGGGAGAGCCGCACCGTCACAGGGTCAGTGCTCAGGGAGAGCCGCACCGTCGCAGGGTCAGTGCTCAGGGAGAGCCACACTGTCACAGGGTCAGTGCTCAGGGAGAGCCTCACCGTCACAGGGTCAGTGCTCAGGGAGTGCCACACCGTCACAGGGTCAGTGCTCAGGGAGAGCCGCACCGTGACAGGGTCAGTGCTCAGGGAGAGCCGCACCGTGACAGGGTCAGTGCTCAGGGAGAGCCGCACCGTGACAGGGTCAGTGCTCAGGGAGAGCCACACTGTCACAGGGACAGTGCTCAGGGAGAGCCGCACCGTCACAGGGTCAGTGCTCAGGGAGTGCCACACCGTCACAGGGTCAGTGCTCAGGGAGAGCCGCACCGTGACAGGGTCAGTGCTCAGGGAGAGCCGCACCGTCGCAGGGTCAGTGCTCAGGGAGAGCCACACTGTCACAGGGTCAGTGCTCAGGGAGAGCCGCACCGTCACAGGGTCAGTGCTCAGGGAGTGCCACACCGTCACAGGGTCAGTGCTCAGGGAGTGCCACACCGTCACAGGGTCAGTGCTCAGGGAGAGCCGCACCGTCACAGGGTCAGTGCTCAGGGAGTGCCACACCGTCACAGGGTCAGTGCTCAGGGAGAGCCACACCGTCACATGGTTATTGCTGAATACCTGTACCTAAAGATTATAAGAAACTGGAACATTGAATAATTTAGATATTTCTGGCTGAAGTGGCTTTATCTTGTGATTTCTTGGAAACATTCAACATGTCTATGAGAACCATACATTATCTTTACATTATATACATTTCTATACAAAAGCCTGTTTTGGCCACATCTGGAGTATTGTGTCCAGCTCTGGTTGCCTCATTACATGAAAGATGTGGAAGCATTGGAAAAGGTGCAGAGGAGATTTACCAGGATGTTGCCTGGAATGGAGGTAAGGTCTTACGATGAAAGGTTGAGAGAGCTAGGGCTTTTCCCTTTAGAACGAAGGATGAGGGCTGACTTGATAGAGGTGTACAAAATGATCAGAGGTATAGATAGAATAGACAGCCAGAGACTTTTTCCTAGGGTGCAGTTAGCTATTATGAGGGGGCATAGTTTTAAAGTGAGTGGAGGTAGATATAGGGGAGACGTCACAGGTAGGTTCTTTACTCAGAGTGGACAGGGAGTGGAATGCATTGCTAAAGAGGGTAGTGGAGTCGGTCTCATTAGGGGCATTTAAACAGCTATTAGACGGTTTAAGGAACAGTTGTTGGGAGTGATGAGTAAATATTCCCTCTGAGGCAGGCAAGAAGGGGTAAGATTAAGGAACCTTGGATGACGAGAGCGGTGGAGCTTCTAGTGAAAAGGAAGAAGGTAGCTTACATAAGGTGGAGGAAGCTAGGGTCAAGTTCAGCTAGAGAGGATTACATGCAGGCAAGGAAGGAGCTCAAAAATGGTCTGAGGAGAGCCAGGAGGGGGCACGAGAAAGGCTTGGCAGAAGGAATCCGGGAAAACACAAAGGCATTTTACACTTACGTGAGGAATAAGAGAATGGTCAAAGAAAGAGTAGGGCCGATCAGGGATAGCATAGGGAACTTGTGTGTGGAGCCTGAGGAGGTAGGGGAAGCCCTAAATGAGTTTTTTTGCTTCTGTCTTTACGAAAGAAACCAACTTTGTAGTGAATGAAACCTTTGAAGAGCAGGTGTGCATGCTGGAATGGATAGAGATAGACGAAGCTGATGTGCTGAAAATTTTGTCAAACATTAAGATTGACAAGTCGCCAGGCCCGGATCAGATTTGTCCTCGGCTGCTTTGGGAAGCGAGAAATGCAATTGCTTCGCCACTTGCGAAGATCTTTGCATCCTCGCTCTCCACTGGAGTCGTACCTGAGGACTGGAGAGAGGCAAATGTAATTCCTCTCTTCAAGAAAGGAAATAGGGAAATCCCCGGCAATTATCGACCGGTAAGTCTCACATCTGTCGTCTGCAAGGTGTTAGAAAGGATTCTGAGGGATAAGATTTATGACCATCTGGAAGAGCATGGCTTGATCAAATACAGTCAACACGGCTTTGTGAGGGGTAGGTCATGCCTTACAAACCTTATCGAGTTTTTTGAGGATGTGACTAGAAAGGTTGATGAGGGTCGAGCTGTGGATGTGGTGTATATGGACTTCAGTAAGGCATTTGATAAGGTTCCCCATGGTAGGCTCATTCAGAAGGTCAGGAGGAATGGGATACAGGGGAACTTAGCTGCTTGGATACAGAATTGGCTGGCCAACAGAAGACAGCGAGTGGTAGTAGAAGGAAAATATTCTGCCTGGAAGTCAGTGGTGAGTGGAGTTCCACAGGGCTCTGTCCTTGGGCCTCTACTGTTTGTAATTTTTATTAATGACTTGGACGAGGGAATTGAAGGATGGGTCAGCAAGTTTGCAGACGACACAAAGGTCGGAGGTGTCGTTGACAGTGTAGAGGGCTGTTGTAGGCTGCAGCGGGACATTGACAGGATGCAGAGATGGGCTGAGAGGTGGCAGATGGAGTTCAACCTGGATAAATGCGAGGTGATGCATTTTGGAAGGTCGAATTTGAAAGCTGAGTACAGGATTAAGGATAGGATTCTTGGCAGCGTGGAGGAACAGAGGGATCTTGGTGTGCAGATACATAGATCCCTTAAAATGGCCACCCAAGTGGACAGGGTTGTTAAGAAAGCATATGGTGTTTTGGCTTTCATTAACAGGGGGATTGAGTTTAAGAGTCGTGAGATCTTGTTGCAGCTCTATAAAACTTTGGTTAGACCGCACTTGGAATACTGCGTCCAGTTCTGGGCGCCCTATTATAGGAAAGATGTGGATGCTTTGGAGAGGGTTCAGAGGAGGTTTACCAGGATGCTGCCTGGACTGGAGGGCTTATCTTATGAAGAGAGGTTGACTGAGCTCGGTCTCTTTTCATTGGAGAAAAGGAGGAGGAGAGGGGACCTAATTGAGGTATACAAGATAATGAGAGGCATAGATAGAGTTGATAGCCAGAGACTATTTCCCAGGGCAGAAATGGCTAGCACGAGGGGTCATAGTTTTAAGCTGGTTGGTGGAAAGTATCGAGGGGATGTCAGAGGCAGGTTCTTTACGCAGAGAGTTGTGAGAGCATGGAATGCGTTGCCAGCAGCAGTTGTGGAAGCAAGGTCATTGGGGTCATTTAAGAGACTGCTGGACATGTATATGGTCACAGAAATTTGAGGGTGCATACATGAGGATCAATGGTCGGCACAACATTGTAGGCTGAAGGGCCTGTTCTGTGCTGTACTGTTCTATGTTCTATGTTCTAGACAGGCATACGTGTGATAGTATGAGGTAGGGGTGGAGGTTAGATAGACTTTAGGATTAGGGTAAAAGTTTGGCACAACATCGTGGGCCAAAGGGCCTGTATTGTGCTGTATTGTTCTATTACATAATGACAACTATGAAAATATTGTCAAATGTCAGAAAAAACCATCAGGTACACTAATGTCCTTTAGGGAAGGAAACTGCTATCTTACATGGTCTGGCCTAGATGTGACAATAGGGTTGACTCTCTGGGCAATTAGAGATAGCCAATAAATGGGGTATGACTCCCACACACACACTGACCCTCACTTGGGTACAGTCCCCACACATACTAGTGGCTCTCACTAGGGAACTATCTGACTAGGTGCTTGTCGGCTGGATCCTCCACGAATCTAAAAACTGTGGCTTTTACCCACTGTTGGCCCACTGATCAATCTGATAAAGCTGAGTGCTTGTCTTCAGAATATTTCATTAGATCAGACCCTTTACACTTGTGTTTGCTATCACCTCGCACTTAGCCCCCTCCACTCCCCATCCTCTCTAATCCCTGTCCCCTCCCCTCGCAATCCACTCAACACCCGCCCTCAATTGCTCATGCCCCCCTCCCTTCCTGCTCCAAATTGATCCTCTGAAAGGATGTCTTGGGTAGTGGATAACCTTCAGGTTGAGACTCACTCTGCCAGTTCCTCCAGGCTGCGATAAACATCATCATCCACTGCAGTCTCCTCTGAAGGAAAAGGCCTGAGAAACATAGACAAAGCAACACTGTTAAAATCCAAACATTAATCCAACTCATCCTTGGCTGTTTTGCAGAGATGAAGATGTTTCAGGTTAATCTGCCTGAAGCAGAACAACAAGAGAACATTGCACGGCCTCTCAGATATACACTCAAGCAGAACAGTGTTTGCACAGACCCTATGTATCCACTCTCCATACACAGCCCAGCAAACAGCACAACTGATGGAGACAAGCAGGTGTTGAGGGTCCTGAGCTAGGTGATCAGCATCCTGAAAAGCTGCTCGGAGCAGAGTCTTCAGCGTTGGTAAGGAATGAGGACTTGAAATTATGATCATATCCAATCTGCAAATATTGGAGCAGGGTCTGAATGTTCCATTCCTGCTCCTAAAATATATGTTTTTATTTCAACAAGCATTGAAATTGTCAGCTGTAAAGGCACAAAATTACAGTAAACTGCAGTTATCAGCAATACTCAATATACTGACCCTCCAACAGTGCCCGCTCCCTCAGCACTGACCCACCGACAGTGCGGCACTCCCTCAGCACTGATCCTCCGACAGTGCCTGCCCCCTCAGCACTGACCCTCCGACAGTGCGGCACTCCCTCAGCACTGTACCTCCGACAGTGCCCGCTCCCTCAGCACTGATTCTCCGACAGTGCGGCGCTCTCTCAGCACTGACCCTCCAACAGTGCCCGCTCCCTCAGCACTGACCCTCCGACAGTGCCCACTCTCTCAGCACTGACCCTCTGACAGTGCCCGCTCCCTCAGCACTGAACCTCCAACAGTGCCCGCTCCCTCAGCACTGAACCTCCGACAGTGCGGCGCTCTCTCAGCACTGACACTCCAACAGTGCCCGCTCCCTCAGCACTGAACCTCCGACAGTGCCCGCTCCCTCAGCACTGACCCTCCGACAGTGCGGCGCTCTCTCAGCACTGACCCTCCAACAGTGCCCGCTCCCTCAGCACTGACCCTCCAACAGTGCCCGCTCCCTCAGCACTGACCCTCCGACAGTGCCCACTCTCTCAGCACTGACCCTCTGACAGTGCCCGCTCCCTCAGCACTGAACCTCCAACAGTGCCCGCTCCCTCAGCACTGACCCTCCGACAGTGCCCACTCTCTCAGCACTGACCCTCTGACAGTGCCCGCTCCCTCAGCACTGAACCTCCAACAGTGCCCGCTCCGTCAGCACTGAACCTCCGACAGTGCCTGCTCCCTCAGCACTGAACCTCCGACAGTGCAGCGCTCTCTCAGCACTGACACTCCAACAGTGCCCGCTCCCTCAGCACTGAACCTCCGACAGTGCCCGCTCCCTCAGCACTGACCCTCCGACAGTGCGGCGCTCTCTCAGCACTGACCCTCCAACAGTGCCCGCTCCCTCAGCACTGAACCTCTGACAGTGCCCGCTCCCTCAGCACTGAACCTCTGACAGTGCCCGCTCCCTCAGCACTGACCCTCCGACAGTGCGGCACTCCCTCAGCACTGACCCTCCGACAGTGCCCGCTCCCTCAGCACTGACCCTCCGACAGTGCCCACTCTCTCAGCACTGACCCTCCGACAGTGCCCGCTCCCTCAGCACTGAACCTCCGACAGTGCCCGCTCCGTCAGCACTGACCCTCCGACAGTGCGGCACTCCCTCAGCACTGACCCTCCGACAGTGCCCACTCCCTCAGCACTGACCCTCCGACAGTGCCCACTCCCTCAGCACTGACCCTCCGACAGTGTGGTGCTCCCTCAGCACTGACCCTCCGACAGTGCGGTGCTCCCTCAGCACTGACCCTCCGACAGTGCGGCGCTCCCTCAGCACTGACCCACCGACAGTGCCCACTCCCTCAGCACTGACCCTCCGACAGTGCGGCGCTCCCTCAGCACTGACCCTCCGACAGTGCGGCGCTCCCTCAGCACTGACCCACCGACAGTGCCCACTCCCTCAGCACTGACCCTCCGACAGTGCGGCGCTCCCTCAGCACTCTCAATACTGAGTCTCTGACAATCTAAGTCCAGTGCTGCACTTTGTTGCTGTAACTGAGATGTGAGTTTCCTTCCACTTACTTGCCAGTAACTGTGGGACAATACTGCCAGATATTGAACATTGTAAATTTCTGCTAAACTTGTCTCTTTTCTTCCTGTTTTCGGGACGATGACAAGTTTGTATTTGGGTTGCAAGTACGGTCATGTTAATGGCAAGTTCAAGCAATCTAACACACCCAGACCGATCGTTCCTGGCAGCGAAAGGAGTGGACCCTCATGGTGGGCATTACCATTACAAAGTGTTAGACCACTGACATCTACAGGCGGGTATGAGACCAATCTTCCTCAGCGCTTTAACTTACAGCATCTGAATGTGTTGATCAAATTGTCATTCCATACCCTTTCCATTCTCTATCTTCAAACAAAGATGAGCTAAATCAGAGGTATCCAGCATGACTTTGTTAAAGATCTGTCTTTTTAACTAATCGAGTTGAATATTTTGACAAAGTCAGTAAGAAGATCGATAAGTGAGTGTCTGTGGCTGGTATCAGCTTGGATTTCCAGAAGACATTGGACATAGTTTTACATGACAGTGATTTTTGTAAATGTCAGAATGCAGAGAATTGGAAGGATGGGGCATTGAAGAGTAACCAGAGATAGAGACTGGGAATTTGGAGAATGTGATTTCTCATGTCCCTCTATATTTGCACTGGTCACAGCATCTATCAGTGACTTTAATGAAGGGATATAAAGACCTTTACCCAGGCTTGTTATGAAATCAAGTTGTAAGGTGTCTAAAGATACTTGCGGTTGCACAAAATCACACCTAGTGTGTTGCCACACCAGCACAGGCAGAGAAATATACAGTGCCTGTACCTCTCACTGTACAGACTGGAATGAGGGCCAGGTGGATCTCATTGCATATGTGATCCTTGATCGGGGCTGTTTACCTGGACCAATCAGGAAGTGCTGGCTGACAGATATAAACAGGAGATTCTGCTCACTCTTGATACTGACTTTCAGCTGGCTGTTTTGAGCCCATATATTGTGCACATGTAAATAAAAGGTGACTTGGATGCCAGCCTCTATGCAGCTATTTGACTCTCATATTCACTATGATACCCTCACTCATTCTGGTACAGGCATTGTAGTCGAACCTCCTATATATTTACAACTGTTATCTATCAAAAACACAGTGAGCAGAAACAGTGCTGTAAATATTTAGACAGTTCAGGTGAAGGGAATGGAATGCATTGCCATGATTACCTGATGCCTTTGCACTGGACAGCTGCATGATGGGAGATTCTGGAGATCGCTGAGATAACCTACAAAGGGAAACCAGATGGGTTAAAGTGATGTCTGCATTACAGAACCCCAGAATCCTCTCCAATAGTTGAACATGACTGGCTGGAACACTTGCAGTGTTCATCCAGCTCCACACTGTGTTGACTCTGGCTCTGATTCCAGCATGTGAAGTTCTTGTTATCTTCTCGACCAGGCTGTTCTGTCCATCTCTTCCTCTCTATGGTTTCCTGTGATCAACATCTCTCTGTCTCTCCATGGCTGACACACACTTCAATTCTCTACCTCTCCTCTCAAGTTTTCCCCAAAGCCTAAATTCCTGATTATCCATAAAATGATTTTCTCATTTAGCTGGGGTGATATTGACATTGTAATTCTTAAAATCCCACTGCACATAACAACATTCTACATTCGTACAGTGTCAGTGACATCGCCCCTCACAGGAAGTTCTGAAACATTGTTCTACATCAGGACACCTAAGGAGATATTTGAGACAGGAGACAAAATGCTTGGTTAAAGAGGTAGGTTTGCAGGAGACAGATTTTATTTAAATGAGGAAAGATTGCAGAAAGCTGCAACAAAGATCCTTAATTTGCAATTTTTGTGTATATATTACAAAAAATCCAGCATCCAGATTCAATGGGCAATAAGGAAGGTCAACAGAATGCTATCCTTTATTACAAACAGAATGGAGTATAAAGTAGGAAATTCCTCCAAAAACTACAAAAGGCAGTAGTCAGGCGACACCAAAGATGCTGCAAACAGTTTGGTTTCCTTATCAAATGAAAGATACACTGGCATTGGGAGCAGTCTACAAAAGGTTTCATGAGCTGATACCAGGTATAGAGGGAATGTACTATGAGGAAAGGTTCAGTCGATGGGGTTGTACTTAGTGGAGTTTAGAGGAATGGGAGATGACCTTATTGAAACATACAAGATTCGTAGGGAGGTTGACAGGGCAGATATTGAATCTCAGATCAGAGGGCATGATCTGAAGTGTAAGGGGTTGCCCATTTAAGACAGAGCTGAGGAGACATTTCTTCTCTCAGAGATTAGTGAATCTGTGAAATTGTCTACCACACAGAGGGCTGTCAATGCTGTGTTAATGAGTATATTTAAAGTTCAGATAGACAGATCTTCAAATCAGTAAAAGAATCATGGATTATGAGACAAGGCAAGTAAAGGGTCAGAAGGGCAATAACCAAATTATGGAACGTTAACTTGAACAGAGAATGTCTCATACCCTCTCCTGGTCTAAATGGGGAAACTCAAGCAGAAGGCAGCAGAGGAGCTCAACACAATGCCGTGAAGGTGAGAAGGGGCTGAGAAATGTGAGGACAGACAACATCACATCACCCAGAATCAGCACAGAAAGAAACGACTGGTCAAAAATCACAAGGACAGTTGCAGATTGTGACTTTGCTATGAATGATCAGCAAAGAACAGCTAAGCATCATAAATTAAACCAGAGTAAATGGAAACACTAAAGGCAAAGAGAACAGTCAGGGGCGGAATAAAATGGTTTGGTCAACTGGAGGAAATACAGAGAGGTGAGTGACAGAGATAGTAGGGAGAGAGGGTAAGAATAAGAACCTGTGGGAGGTGGGAGGGTGGAAGACACAGCTGAATTGGAAGACGAGTGTGAGAGTGACAGGAAGAGTGTGATAAACACAAGCGAAACGGGAGAATGGAGGAGTGGCAGAGAGAAACAAAGGAGGAAATGTGGGAGAACGTGATCTGAACTGACAAAGGATGAGATGCTGGAGAGACAATGACATTCACAAGGTACCTTTGTGGTTGGTGAAAAGGGGGAGGGGTGCTGGACAGGATGTCTCTGGGCCCTGGGAAGTGTGTGGGGGATGCTGTATGAGGAGAGGAAGGGGTGCTCAATGGAATGCTGCTGGGCTGGGGTGGGGCAGGGAGCGGTTTGATAGAAGGGGCACAATGAGAGAGAGGGGGCACAATGTGAGGGGGCACAGTGTGAGGAAGCAGGCACAGTGTGCAGGGACAGGGAGCAGGAGTAAAATTGTTAAAGTAAGATAACATAGGCAGTTTCTGAGAGTTGGGAAGTAATTCCAATTGTGGCTGCTGGGAGAGCTCAACCCACACATTCACACATTAGGCTGTACGTGTCCCACTGCACGTCAACTGCCACACAGTTCAGTGTGAACACTGCCTTGACATTTCATGGATCCTCAGTAAAAAGCTGAAGCACCAATTGCCAGGATCAAGTATAGTGTCATGGGCACATGACAGGCAGAAATTGTGACAGATCACCAGCGTAAACTGGGCCTATATATGGAGAGAGATAATGGGAACTGCAGATGCTGAAGAATCCAAGATAACAAAGTGTGAAGCTGGATGAACACCGCACGCCAAGCAGCATCTTAGGAGCACAAAAGCCGAGCACAAAAGAGCTCTGATGAAGAGTCTAGGCCCGAAACATCAGCTTTTGTGCTCCTGAGATGCTGCTTGGCCTGCTGTGTTCATCCAGCTTCACACTTTGTTATCTAGCCTATATATGGACATAGGCTCAAATTGAACTAGCAGCTGACCAAAGGATTATTTCTGTATTCTCTGGCTGCAAAAGTTGATGTAATCACCTTGCATTGCTCCTGACCTCCCTATTCCTCTCTCCACATCTGAGACTGAGGAAAGGTTACACTGGCTCCTGCGGTTTGAATTCAGGCCACCACCTCCTTAACACACAGTCTCAGCAAAAGCAATGCGTACCAGTGAGAAAATAGTCTTCACTCCATTATCATAAGAATGACATGCCTTACACCTGTTCAAGTCATTAGTTTGGGTTCCACCATAGTCAATAGCATCCAGACCTCATTAAAGTATTGGCCCGGACACAGACAGAAGAACTGAATTCCACATCAGAGACAATACAGTGTGGAGCTGGAGAAACACAGCAGGTCAGGCAGTATCAGAGGAACAGGACAGTTGGCATTATGGTTTGGGACCCTTCATAGTCCTGTTTAAGGGTCTCGACCCAACACGTCAACTTTCCTGTTCCTCTGATGCTGTCTGACCTGCCGTGTTTCTCCAGCTCCACACTATATTGACTTTGACTCCAGCATCTGCACTTTTTAGTGTCTCCACATCACAGACAAAACTGACTGTACCTCACATCAGGAAAGAATTTCACTAAAGTCTAGCATCAGGGAATCAAAGCAAAACTGGAATCCTGCAAAGACTGTAGCTTCAGTGGATAGAGTTGTATCTGGCAAAACAAAATGGTTCTGGTTGTTGTAGGTCAGTCATCTCAGCTCCAGTGCATCTCTGCAGGAGTTCCTCAGGGTAGTATCCTAGACCCAACCATCTTCAGCTGCTTCATCAATGACATTCACTCTATCATAAGGTCAGAAATGGGGATGTTTGCCAATCATTGTACATGGCTAGCACCATTCGCAACTCCTCAGATACTGAAGCAGTACATGTTCAAATGCAACAAGATCTGTGCAATATCTGGACCTGTGCTGATATATTCATTCCATGAAGTATCATAACCATCTCATACAAAAGGGAGTCTAACCATCATCTCTCTTCAGTGTTGCCTTCACTGAATTCCTGCTATCAACATGCTGGGTATTACCATTGTCCAGAAACTGAACAAGACTCAATTCATACACACAGTGGCAACATGATTGGGTCAAAGGCTCGAAGTACTGCGATGAGTAACTCACCTCCTCACTCCCAAAAGCTTATGCATCATCTACAAGGCACAAGCCATGAGTGTGATGGAATACTCCCCACTTGCCTGGATGGATGCAGCCCCAACAACACTCAAGAAGCTTGACTCCATCCAGCACAAAGCAGCCTGCTAGATTGACACGACGTCCACAAGCATTCACCATCTCCACCACTGACACTCAGTAGCAGCGGTGTGTTCTATCTACAAGATGCACCGTAGAAATTCACCAAAGATCCTTAGACAGAACCTCCAAACTCCCAAACACCTCCATGCAGAAGTACTTGAGCAGCAGATACATGGGAACGCCACCACTGACAAGTTCCCCTCCAAGCCACTCCCCATCTAGACCTGGAAACCTATTGCTGTTCCTTCACTGTCACTGGGTCAAAATCCTGGAATTCCCTCCCTTGTGGGTAAACACACAACTCGAAGAATTCAGTAGTTCAAGTCAGACACTCACCATTACATTCTCTGGGGCAACAAGAGGTAGGGAATTAATATCAGCCTTACCAATGATGCATACTGCCAGGAGTGGGAAATAGACTACATGAAATTACTTGCATACAGCACAGAATGAGGCCATTCATAAAAACCAAAGGGAGGAGGAGGATAATGTCTGGTCCATCACAATCCAGTAAGGCATCAGATCATCTCAAGTCCAATTTCCTGTCAGGCTCCACTCAGCATCACCCCAAGATTTAGTTTCTCCCCATGTTCAAACCTTGCTTTTTCATACAAAAATAAACATTTTGGTTTATAAATAAATGTCCGCCAAACCTCATGGTCATATGTCAGGGTCCAGAAATTCACGGTACAGGTTACAATTCACAGTGCTAAGAATACAGGCTGACATGCTAAGAGAGTGCCATGCTGTTGGAGGGTCAGTGCTGAGGGAGCTCCGCACTGTCGGAGGGTCAGTGCCGAGGGAGCTCCGCACTGTCGGAGGGTGGGTCAGTGCTGAGGGAATCCTGCACTATGAAAGCCTCAGTACTGAGGGAGCGCCACACTGTCGGAGGGTCAGTGCTGAGGGAGCTCCGCACTGTCGGAGGGTCAGTGCTGAGGGAACGCCGCATTATTGGAGGGTCAGTGCCAAGGGAGCTCCGCACTGTCGGAGGGTGGGTCAGTGCTGAGGGAATCCCGCACTATGAAAGCCTCGGTACTGAGGGAGCGCCACACTGTCGGAGGGTCAGTGCTGAGGGAGCATCGAATTGTCGAAGCGTCAGTACTGAGGGAGTGCCACGCTGTCAGAGAGTCAATGCTGAGGGAGTGCTGCACCACTGTGGGTGTCATCCTTCCAATGAAGCAGTGCCCTGCTGTCTACAGAGAAGCACAAGAACCTAAACTGAGACTGGACTCAGAGCTGTGTTGGATTTTCACCTTGATGCCCTGTTGTGATAATTATCTTTTTTTTATTCATTTTTTGGGACATGGGCATTGCTGCCTGGTCAGTAGTTATTCCCTGTCCCTAGTTGCCCTTGAGATGGTGGTGGTGAGCTGCCTTGTTGAACCACTGCAGTCCACCTGCTCTAGGTTGACCCACAATGCCATCAGGGAGGGAAATCCAGGATTTTGATCCAGTGACAGTGAAGGAATGGCAATATGTTTCCAAGTCAGGCTGGTGAGTGGTTTAGAGGGGAACTTGAAGGTGGTGGCATTCCCACATATCTGCTGTGCTTGTCCTTCTAGATGGAAGTGGTCACAGTTTGGAAGTTGAAGTCTCATGATCTTTGGTGAATTTCTGCAGTGCATCGTGTGGATAATATACACTGCCACTACTGAGCTTCAGCAGTTTTTTTTGGGGGGAGGTGGAGGAGAGTGAATACTTGTCAATGTGGTGCCAAACAAGTGGGCTGCTTTGTCCTGGATAGTGTCAAGCTTTTTGAGTGTTGTTGGAACTGCACTCATCCATGGCTTTTCAGAGGTAATCCACCACACTCTGGACAAGTATCCTGTAGATGGTGGACAGTCTTTGGGGAGTTGGAGGTGAGTTACTCACTGCAGTATTCCTAGGCTCTGACCTGCTGTTGTAGCCACTACATTTATGTGTTGAGTCCAGTTGAGTTTCTGGTCAATGATAACCCCAGGATGTTGATAATGGGGTATCCAGTGATGGTAACACCACTAAATGTCAAGGGACAGTGATTCAATTGTCTCTTATTTGAGATGGTCATAACCTGGTATTTGCATGGTGCGAATGTTATTTGCCACTTGTCAGCCCAAGCCTGGATATTGTCCAGTCTCTGATGAAGGGTCTAGGCCTGAAACGTCAGCCTTTGTGCTCCTGAGATGCTGCTTGACCTGCTGTGTTCATCCAGCTCCACACTTTGTTATCCTGGATATTGTCCAGATCTTGTTGCATGTGAACATAGACTGCTTTGGTATCTGTAGAGCTGTGAATGATGCTGACATTGTGCAATCAATAGTGAACATCCCCACTTCTGATGTGAGGGCAGGCCATTGATGAAGCAACTGAAAAGAGTTGGGTCTCAGACACACCCTGAGGAACTCCTGCAGAAATGTCCTGGAGCTGAGATGACAATAGACAATAGACAACAGGTGCAGGAGTAGGCCATTCGGCCCTTCAAGCCAGCACCACCATTCATTATGATCATGGCTGATCATCCACAATCAGTATCCTGTTCCTGCCTTATCCCCATAACCCTTGATTCCACTATCTTTAAGAGCTCTATCTATCTCTTTCTTGAAACTATCCAGAGACTTGGCCTCCACTGCCTTCTGGGGCAGAGCATTCCATACATCCACCGCTCTCTGGGTGAAGAAGTTTCTCCTCAATTCTGTTCTAAATGGCCTACCCCTTATTTTTAAACTATGTCCTCTGGCTCTGGACTCCCCCATCAATGGAAACATCCTTCCTGCCTCCAGATTGTCCAATCCCTTTATAATCTTATACACCTCAATCAGATCCCCTCTCATCCTTCTAAACTCCAGTGTACACAAGCCCAGTCGCTCCAATCTTTCAACATATGGTAGTCCCGCCATTCCGGGAACTGACCTCCATCAACCACGACCATCTTCCTATGTGTCAGGTATGACTAACCACTAGAGAGTTTGCCCCGAATTCCCATTGATTCCAGTTTTGCTAGGATTCCTTGATGCCACACTTGCTCGAATGTAGCTTTGATATCAAGGGCTGTCACTCTCACCTCACATCTCAAATTCAGCTCTTTTATCCATGTTTGATGGGTTGGCTTTGACCTGCTTTTTATGTACAGGACATACCTGTGCAATTTTCCACATTGTCAGGTAGATGCCAGCTTCTTAGCAATGAGACAGGTTACCAGCTTATTATATCACGCAACAGTGTGTCTGGAGCCCTCCCCCTCCCAGTGTTCATCTTCTCAAGTTTCCTGTCAAGAACTTCAGTTAATCGTGAAATGAAATGTTCACATTACAGAGTGGGCGTTACTGTAGGAAAGACCCACCAGTTTCTCTGTACACTGAATTCTGTATTGATGAAGAATGAGGCAATTTTTGCAGAATGCTAAAAAAAATCAACAGCAGTCAAACAGCTAGAAGAGAGATACTGACTAACAAACTAAATCCCAACCCCCCCAATGCCCCAACCCTCCGAAATAGTGCAACTACATAATCATCCCACCACCACTGAAACCTTACGGATATCAAATCTCTCATAATTATGCTGCAATCCCAAACAGCTCACTAACACAATCAAACAGCTCTTTCTCTCCAGTGGGGGATGGGGTCACGGTAGCAGCTTCTGAGAAGTCATCCTCACTGTAACATTGTTCAAATCTCAAACACCCAGAATCCCCTAAAACCTCCTCTTCAAAATTCGTAGAACAAGGTCAGCACAGAGAAAGATCATTCAGTCTGGATCAGACCCTTCACAAGACCTTCAGAAATTAGAGTTGGAATAGTTTATTATCTCCCATCTACTCCAACATTCAATCACATCATGGCAGATATTGAACAAAAATCCAGATGTTCTTAGCCCCCACTCCCATCTTTCAACTTTTATTAAACCTCCTTCAAATATTCATCCAATTTCCTTCTGAAGGACTCACCTGGGTCAGAAACCACATTCCAATAGGAAACATAAACGATTCACTGCATGCAATCACTTGCTAATGAGTACAATTGTCCATCTAGGAAATTCCATGTCACTGGTCATGGATTCTGTCGGTCCTTCCATGGCTGATGAGCCTGATTCTAAAATCACATTCCAACAACACATCAGACAGGTGTTTTCAGGAGGTGGAATTGGTCCTTGGCCTTCAGGTCATTTGCATTCCTTACTCCAATTCCTTTTCCATACTTCCTCTTGTTGCCTAGTATTCCTGGAGAATTGTATCCCTTTAAACAGGACCTTCCCCCAAATTGGTTTCTTCTGAACAAGGGTCTCCCAGTCTCCCATTTGTTAAAGTCTACATTGATTTCTTGAGGAAGGCCTTCAGGGAGTTTTTGAAATGGTTCCTTTGTTGTCCTCTTGTTTGAGTGCTTTCCTTGTACTTGGTAAAGATGATTCACTTTGGCAGTCATTTTAAGCATACAGTTGGCCCAGTGGAATTGTTTCGGAACATAATGGCCTCAATCCTAGTGCTGTTAGCTGTTTGAAGGAAAACTATCCTCCAAGATGATGTGGAAAATCTGTCTCAAATAGCACTGATGGTCTTTCTTGGGTTTTGAGGTGGCATCTATATATTGTCCAAGTTTCAGAATAATGCAGAAGAGTCAGAAAGATGACTATCTTATACAAGAGGATCTTGGTTTCAGCACGAATGTCATGGCCCAAGATTCTCACCCTTAGGCAACCGAAGGCACACTCTCAGATTAGATGTGATGCTGAATTGCCACATTGACATCAGCCTGGGATGGGAGGTACCTTCCCCAGGTAGGGGAAATGTTCCATGTTTGGGTGGATTTCTCCATTGGTGTTAATTGAGGGAACTTGACCTGGGGTAGGTTGATAAAGAATTTGAGTCTTCTTGAGGTTGGAGCTGGCACATTTTTCGTGCTGGCCCTCTGAAGAAATAGTTCACTTAGGGTTCCTGCCTGTTCCTGCAAACTTTCCTTTTGACAAAGGGATACAATTCATTTTTGAAAGTCACAATGCAACCTGCTTCTTTTACTAACGCCCTTAAATCTGAGGCCTTTGGATGTTAATCCTTTAGCCTCTGGAAACAGACTTTCTATGTTAAGTCTTTATGATCTTAATCAATTCAAGAAAATGTTCACTGCTCTCAGGAGACCACTCCCGGCCTCCTCATATGAACTGAAGTCCCTCACTGCAAAGATCGTTCCACTAAAACACCTCTCCATCTCACCAAAGCTTTATATCCTTGTTAAAGTAAGTGTCCCAAAACCAAGCATATTCAAAGAACTAAGATTGTACAGTTTAAGCACAGCATATGGGGTCTTGAAGGTAGGTATCCATGTACTGTTAATCTGTCCAGCTACCTTAAAATGTTCAGAAAAAAACAAAATTCCTCTTTGCTACTGTATCTCTGCATATCCTCAAACTTAAATGTGTGGGAGCCATACACCAGTGAGCGTCAGTTTGTGTGGGAGCCATACCCCAGTGGCAATCGGTGCATGGAAGACTTACCCCAGTCAGGGTCAGTGTGCTAGATTAGCATTCCTGCCTCTGAATCAGGTCCAAATCTCACTGCAGGATCCAAACACCAAGCTTCAGGCTTTGACTCCCAGAGATATTCCAACAGGATCCTGCACTTTTGAATGAGATGTTAAACCCAAGCCCCAGCTCGGATTGGTCACCCTGTCAAACCCTGGCCATTGAACCATGAAACATTAACACAAAGCCTACTCCCATCGTGTTGCTCTTTGTGGATTGTTGCTGTGCACAAGTTGGCTGCCTTGTTCCCTACATTACAGCAATGAGTACTCTTCATGAAGGCTTTCAAGATTTATAAAAGGCATTGCCATAGCTGGTGATTAAAGCACTTTATAAATCAATCTGAAATTGTGAGAAATTCTTGGGAATGTGTGTATCACTGTCTGGGCTAGTATTTGATGCCATCGTTTCTGTTGTCCAGAGTCACAGGCACACCATATCAGGTGCTGAAGATTGACTCTGAATCCCCAGAGTATTACTGGAGAGTTTGGATTCCCCTTCCAGTAACAATATGACTATGCCAACATCAAACCCAGTTTGTCAGAGTGACAGCGGAACAATTGCCTTCGTTCCTTTAGGGGAGTAAGCCAGAAATTGCTTCATAAGAAATGGCTTTAGCTCCAACCGTCCAGACGTGGGAAGGTCCGGATTCTCAATTTCTTTTCAGTATATCTCCTGAAACATTAAACCACTGAGTAAGAAATGAGATTGTCACCAGGTACCTTTTGTGTGATTAAGCCCAAGCCTACTTCGTACTGTAGAATCAGATATTTATAAGATCAGTCCACATCAGAAACGGCACCAAATCAGAACCTCAAGGCAGATCATTATCTTGAGAGGCACACAAACAGCTCGTGGCTGATGTATCCTCAAGAAAATTGCTATCCCAGAATATCCTGTAATTCAGTAAAGAAGAAGAATCTTTTAATCTCTTTCTGATTATTGAGCTCTGCAGTGATACCTCGGGATGGTGAGAGTCAGTGTTTATTAATGGGTCACAGACAGATTGACCCTTCCTGGGGTAGAGCTCCCATACACACTGATCCTCACTGGGGTACAGCTCCCACACACACTGACCCTCACTGGGGTACAGCCTGCACAAAGATGTCCCAAACTGCACCCACCTATCCTGAATACATTCTGTCTCCTCCTCTCAGGCACTCCTTTTCCCAGCAGCCCCAGTTCCCTCCATAAAGGAACAGCTTTGTTTTTACAGCTGGAAGCTCTCACTTTCACATATGTTGGAGGAAGAATTAATATTTTTTTGGCAAAGCAAGTTCCTTTTGGGAGGAATCTCTGCCTCTTTGTAAATGAGTCTGGAGCATCTGGAAAATTCTAAGCAGAAAAAGGGTGAGGAAGAGCAGGAGAAGTGGGAGGAGGGGGTGCAGGAGGAAGAAAGCATGTTGAGTGGGAGGCAAAATGACAGACAGTGGGGGGGAGAAGAGAGAGGTTGAGTTTGAGAGTGAAAAAGAGATGGAGATGAGGAAAAAAGACACAGCAGGGGAGAGAGAGGGCAGAAGAGAAAAGTAGGTAGAGACAGACAAAGGTAGACAGAAACTGAATAGGACAGAAATCAAGAGCAAGAGAGGCCATAGCAACAGCACAAGATGACAAGACAAATGCAGAATGAGAACAAGAGAAGACATACACCAGGCCCCAGTACACAGGGATGGAGACACAGATGAATAGAGAGAAACAGAGAAAGTGTGGCTCTTATCATGGGAATTGCATCGGGATAATGGAAAAGAGAGAGGGTAAAATTCTAGAATCCATTGTTAAGGATGAGGTTTCTAAATTCTTGGAAGTGCAGGGTCGGATTAGAACAAGTCAGCATGGATTTAGTAAGGGGAGGTCATGTCTGACAATCCTGTTCGAATTCTTTGAAGAGGTAACAAGTAGGTTAGATCAGGGAAACCCAGTGGATGGTATCTATCTAGACTTCCAAAAGGCCTTTGATAAGGTGCCTCACTGTGGAGGGGGGGAGCTGCTGAGTAAGGTGAGGGCCCATGGTGTTCGAGGTGAGCTACTGGCTTGGATTGAGGATTGGCTGTCTGACAGAAGGCAAAGTGTTGGGATAAAAGGCTCTTTTTCGGAATGGCAACCGGTGACGAGTGGTGTCCCGCAAGGTTCAGTGTTGGGGCTGCAGCTGTTCACCTTATACATTAATGATCTGGATGAAGGGACTGGGGTCATTCTGGCAAGGTTTGCTGATGATACAAAGATAGGTGGACAGGCAGGTAGTACTGAGGAGGTGGGGAGGCTGCAGAAAGATTTGGACAGTTTAGGAGAGTGGTCCAGGAAATGGCTGATGAAATTCAATATGAGCAAATGCAAGGTTTGGCACTTTGGGAAAAAGAATACAGGCATGGACTATTTTTTAAACGGTGAGAAAATTCATACAGCCGAAGTACAAAGGGATCTGGGAGTGCTCGTCCAGGATTCTCTAATGGTTAACTTGCAGGTTGAGTCCATGATTAAGAAAGCGAATGTAATGTTGTCACTTATCTCAAGAGGGTTGGAATATAAAAGCAGCGATGTGCTTCTGAGACTTTATAAAGCTCTAGTTAGGCCCCATTTAGAATACTGTGTCCAATTTTGGGCCCCACACCTCAGGAAGGACATACTGGCGCTGGAGTGTGTCCAGCGGAGATTCACACGGATGATTCCTGGAATGGTAGGCCTAACATATGATGAATGGCTGAGGATCCTGGGATTGTATTCATTAGAGTTTAGAAGGTTGAGGGGAGATCTAATAGAAACTTACAAGATAATGCATGGCTTAGAAAGGGTGGACAGTGGGAGTTTGTTTCATTAGGCGGGGAGACTAGGATCCGTGGGCACAGCCTTAAAATTAGAGGGGGTAAATTTTAAAGGGAAATGGGGAGACATTTCTTCAGTCAGAGAGTGGTGGGCCTGTGGAATTCATTGCCACGGAGCGTAGTGGAGGCCAAGACATTAAATGTCTTCAAGGCAGAGTTTGATAATTTCTTGATCTCGCAAGAAATTAAGGGCTATGGGGAGAGTGCGGGTAAGTGGAGTTGCAATGCCCATCAGCCATGATTAAATGGCGGAGTGAACTCAATGAGCCGAATGGCCTTACGTCCACTCTCATGTCTTATGGTCTTATGGATTGAGATGGGAAAGGAAGAATTCAACCCTCAACACAGCCAGTGACAGATGTAGGAATTGGTTATAAGAAGCTCGTGTCCCAAATATTTACCCGATCGCAAATGGCAGGACAGAGTTGATGGTTAAACAATTGGCATCAATCTAATGGGCTATACTTACCCCAATGGAAAGCAAAGGGTGCACAGTAACCACTGATTCATCCTGCTCCAGAACTCAACACCGTTCCCTGGATCCAACACTCACTGAGTTATTTACATTAATCAAAGGTGAGGGTCACATATTCAGTATCTTTACACAAAGGCTTCCAGGGCTTCCTTCTGCTTTTTATGTTTTATTAATATTAATTAATCCTCACAGATCCATATTAATGCTGTGTCAATGGCTCCTGGGTCAGGAATGCCACCTGTGGGAGTATATTTCCATTGGCCTGAAATGTTACATATTTACTGACTGAATATTAATCATCTATTTTTAGAATCCCATTTCGCTATTGCAGAATTGAAGACTTCTCATTTACGGCCTTAGTGGCACACTTTTAAGATCAGAAGTAGGTTTTTTGGCCCATTGAGTGTACTCCACCATTTGAACATAAGTTTCTCAACCCCATTCTCTTGTCGTCTCCCCATAATCCTTGATCCCCTTAACTAATCAAAAATGTATGCCTTCTGCAGCAAAGAGTTCCACAGATAACTACCCTGTAGAAGGGTAGGAGGTTACCCTGAAGAAATTTCACATCTCAGGTCTAAAGGGTCATCTCTTCACTCTGAGACTGTGTCTTTGGGTCCTGGTCTCTCTTACTAGTGGAAACATCATCTCTACGTTCACTCTACCCAGGTCGCTCAGCATTCTAGAAACTTCAATGAGATTCACCCTCATCCTAAATCGAGTACAAACCCAGAGTCCTCAACCGCTCCTCATATGACAGGTGGATAGAGTTGTTAAGAAGGCGTATGGTGTGTTAGTTTTCATTAATAAATGGATTGTGTTCATGAGCCGTGAAGTCATGCTCCAGCTGTACAAAACCATGGTTCGGCCACATCTGGAGTATCGTGTCCAGTTCTGGACGCCTCATTACAGAAAAGATGTGGAAGCGTTGGAAAAGGTGCAGAGGAGATTTACCAGAATGTTGCCTGGAATGAAGGGAAGGTCTTACGAGGAAAGGTTGAGAGAGATAGGGCTTTTCTCTTTAGAACTACGAAGGATGAGAGGTGATTTGATAGAGGTGTACAAAATGATCAGAGGTATAGATACAGTGGATAACCAGAGACTTTTTCCTAGGGTGGAGGGAGCTATTACAAGGAGGCATAGTTTTAAGGTGAGTGGAGGTAGATGTAGGGGAGACATCAGAGGTAGGTTCTTTACTCAAAGAATGGTAGCGGTGCGGAATGAATTGCCAGAGAGTGTAATGGAGTCAGCCTCATTAGGGGCATATAAGCGGCTATTAGATAGGCGTATGGATGGTAGTATAAGGTAGGGGAGGAGGTTAGATAGATCTTAGGTTTCAGGTAAAAGTTCGGCACAACACATGGGCTGAAGGACCTGTACTGTGCAGTACTGAACTATGTTCTATGTTCTAAGCCCTTCATCTCCAGGATCATTCTTGTAAACTTCCTCCGGACCTCCTCAGGGTCAAAGAGTCATACAGCACACAAACAGACCTTCAGTGCAGTGATAATGGGAACTGCAGATGCTGGAGAATCCAAGATAATAAAATGTGAGGCTGGATGAACACAGCAGGCCAAGCAGCATCTCAGGAGCACAAAAGCTGACGTTTCGGGCCTAGACCCTTCATCAGAGAGGGGAATGGGGTGAGGGTTCTGGAATAAATAGGGAGAGAGGGGGAGGCGGACCGAAGATGGAGAGAAAAGAAGATAGGTGGAGAGGAGAGTATAGGTGGGGAGGTAGGGAGGGGATAGGTCAGTCCAGTGAAGACGAACAGGTCAAGGAGGTGGGATGAGGTTAGTAGGTAGGAGATGGAGGTGCGGCTTGGGGTGGGAGGAAGGGATGGGTGAGAGGAAGCACAGGTTAGGGAAGCAGAGACAGGTTGGACTGGTTTTGGGATGCAGTGGGTGGAGGGGAAGAGCTGGACTGGTTGTGTGATGCAGTGGGGGGAGGGGACAAACTGGGCTGATTTTGGGATGCGGTGGGGGAAGGGGAGACCTTCAGTGCAATCCATTTACACCAATCTGACATCCCAGTCTGATCTAACTCTCTTTGCCAGCATTTGGCCTGTATCCCTATAAACACTTCCTACGCAAGCATGTGCCTTTTAAAAAATCTTGTAATTGTACTCCCCTCCATCACTTCCTCTGGCAGTTCATTCTATACACATACCACCCTCTGTGAGAAAAAGTTACCACTCATGATCTTTTTAAATCTTTCCCTTCTCACCTTAAACCTACGTCCTCTAGTTTTTGACTCCCCTACCCTCGGAAAAAGATCTTGTTTATTTACCCTATCCATGCCCCTCATGACTTTATGAACCTCTATAAAGTCACCCCTCAGTCTGCGACGCTCCAGGAGAAATAGCCCCAGGCTATGCAGCCCCTCCAGTGCCAGCAACATCCTTGTAAATCTTTTTTGCACCCTCTCAAGTTTAACAACGTCCTTGTGGTTGAAGGGCAAACAGAGTTTTCCACAGTATTCTAAAAATGGCCTTGCCAATGTCCTATACAGCTACAACGTGACATCCTAACTCCTATACTCAACGCTCTGACCAATGAAGGCAAGCATGCCAAACACCTTCTTCACCACCCTGTCTACCTGCAACCCACTTTCAAAGACCTATGCACGTGCACCCCTAGGTCTCTTTGTTCAACAACACTGTCCAGGGTCCTACCATTAAGTGTATAAATCCTGCCCTGATTTGCCTTTCCAAAATGCAGTTCCTCACATTTATCTAAATTAAACTCCATCTGCCACTCCTCGGCCCATTGGCCCATCTGATCAAGATCCTGTTGTACTGTGGGATAACCTTCTTTGCTGTCCACTACACCAGCTATTTTGGTGTCATCTGCAAATTTACTAACCATACTTCCTATATTCATATCCAAATCATTTATATAAATGACGATAAGCAGTGGATCCAGCACCAATTCTTGAGAAACCCACTGGTCAGACCTTCAGTCTGTAGAGTAACCCTCTACCACCAACCTATGTCTCCTACTTTTAAGCCAATTTTGAATCCAATTAACCAGCTTGTCCTGGATCCCATGTGTTCTAACCTTAAATGTGACACTCTGTCACCTCTTTAAAAGACTTAATTAAGTTCACGCATCAGATTTCTGAATCCTTTCCCTGTGCAGAAAATAGAGTACACCTGTAGTCTGCTAACTAAACAGCATAAGGTCACATTATCCCTCATTCTATTCTTTCTTTGACACTTCTTTGCCCACTCTCCTAGTATGTCCAAATCCTTCTGTAGCCTCCCCACATCCTTAACATTACTTGTCCCTTCACATCTTTGTGCACCTGTGAACTTGACCACAGCATCCTCAGTTCCTTTGTCCAGATTGTTAATGTATCATATGAATAATGTTCGCAACACAGAGCCCTGTGGAACTCCTCTAGTCACTGCCTGCCAATCTGAAAAAGACTCCTTCAATGTCACACACTGCTTCTGCCAGTCAGCCAACCCTCTTTCATGCCAGTCCCTTGTCCCTAACACCCTGGGCTCTTGCTTTATTTAGCAGCCTCCTGTGCAGCACCTTGTCATTCGCCTTCTGGAAATCCAAACAGATCATGTTCACTGGCTCTCCTTTGTATAACTTGCTCATTACCTCTACAAAGAATTCTAACAGGCTTTTCATCAATGATTCAATACATGGTAAGTTAATGATTATTTACATGTCCTGCAAGCTGTAGTTGATACAATTAAATATCTACAGATCTTTAAAAAGGCATAATACTGCAGATAACTGAAATCTGGAAACAAAAAACAAAGTTCTGGAGAAACTCAGCAGTTCTAGCAGCATCTGTGGAGAGAGAAACAGAGCTAACCAGAGTAACTTCCTCAGAACTGAAAGGTGTTTTTTTAATGAAATACTTTTGACAGAAGCAAATGCTCCAGCTCAAAAGACAAGGGGGATATTAGTAATGCGGAAGAGAGATGTAAAATAAGGTGTGAAAGGGAGGGACTGGATCCTCTACTAAAAGCAAACAAGCTGTGGAGACCATATGGGATTGGATGACCCATCTCGTTGTTGTTTATTTAAAAAAAATTAAATGTTTAAGTTTGTAATTCCTTATTTGTAATGTTGTTTGCAACAACAATACAGCGATATTTCAGTATCTTATTAATTTTTCAATGGCTTATAGCTGTGTCAGGAAGGAAATTTCATGTTAGGGTGTCTTTTCACTTCATTTGTGCTTCTGTTAAGGTGACTATAATGATTTGAACAAGATCCCGAAGAGCATGCGAAACGAAAACGTACAGTCCATAGCTCTTGTTTAGTTTATACTCTGGTGGTAATGTCATAAAAAGCTAATACACTCGGTCTAGTGTGGCTTCGTGAAGTTTTGCTCAAAGTAACTTGAAACAGTGCCTCATAGTATCGTAAGTAAGGCCATAAGTTGCAAAAATTTTGAAATAACACTTAAGCGTGGCTTAATTTAGAAGTTCAAAGGCTATTTAAAAAGTCATCATCTGAGTCTCTTTACAAATTCAATGTGTAGTTATTGCCATAGAAAATCCAAAAGTACACTGAAAAACTTTTGGTATTCCTGACCATCTCAAAACGAGCAGCTTTGTATATCTGAAAGAACTCAGCCTGGCTAAATGAAATGCCTATGGTTGGTTTTAATGGATGATGTGAAAACATTTACAATTTCAGTTGTGAAATACCCAGATCTCTAGATTACTTAAGGATATTAATCACTACTTTTCAGTGATTAATACAACATGGTAGCCATGTAAATTTTTCATTCAATGCTGCTTTTTAGGGATCAGTTTTCTGACCTAGATATTCTGTACTTCTGACCTGTGAAAACTAGGAAATGATTTACTTTGACTCACGTACTGATGTGGGCATATTGTGATACATTAAAAACCTTAGAAGGGTCTAGACCTGAAACGTCAGCTTTCCTGCTCCTCTGATGCTGCTTGGCCTGCTGAGTTCATCCAGCTGTACACCTTGTTATCTCAGATTCTCCAGCCTCAGCAGTTCCTACCATCTCTATATCAATTTTTAGTTTTTGTTATGTTAAATATTAAATTGTCAGTGAGATATGGACTGGTAAACTGCCATTTCAATAAATATTTGACAATATTTGTGCTTGATTAGTGATGCACAATTAAGTATGGATTCACTCATCAGAAATAGTGCACACCAGCCATTGGTTATAAGTCACTGTATGAAACAGCTCACAGAAATGGATACTCTTTGAAGTGACATCATTTCTTAATGTAAATGGTATATTGGAACATTGAATTTTAAACTGAACTTCCTAGGTATACTAATTAAATTCTCCTTGCTCAACAATTTGTTGTATATTGCTTAATTGCCTGTGAAGTTTACAGTTACATTTGCAGAATGTTGTATAGTATAATCCAGGAACACAGTGTGTAAAATTGACTGTCTGAATCCATTTCTAAAATGTTCTGAGGAAGGGTCACTGCACCCAAAACATTAACTCTGATTTCTCCCCTCAGATGCTGCCAGATCTGCTGAGCTTTTCCACTAACGCCTGTTTTTGAATTTGATAACTTCAGAAACAACATTGAAACTTCAAGAATGTAAAGTGCCTAAGCACAAAATGAGGTTCTGGATGTGAGTTTGCTCGCTGAGCTGGAAGGTTAGTTTTCAGACGTTTTGTCACCATTCTAGGTAACATCATCAGTGAGCCTCTGATGAAGCACTGGTGTTATGTCCCGCTTTCTATTTATCTGTTTAGGTATCCTTGGGTTGGTGATGTCATTTCCTGTGTTGGTGATATCATTTCCTGTTCTTTTTCTCAGAGGATGGTAGATTGGCTCCAAATCAATGTGTTTGTTGATGGAGTTCTGGTTGGAATGCCATGCCTCTAGGAATTCTCATGCGTGTCTCTGTTTGGCTTGTCCTAGGATGGATGTGTTGTCCCAATCAAAGTGGTATCCTTCCTCATCTGTATGTAAGGATACTAGTGATAGTGGGTCATGTCGTTTTGTGGCTAGTTGATGTTCATGTATCCTGGTGGCTAGCTTTCTGCCTGTTTGTCCAATGTAGTGTTTGTCATAGTTCTTGCAAGGTATTTTGTAGATGACGTTCGTTTTGCTTGTTGTCTGTATAGGGTCTGTATAGATACCTAAACAGATAAATAGAAAGCGGGACTTAACACCAGCGTTTCATCGGAGGCTCACTGATGATGTTACCTAGAATGGTAACGAAACGTCTGAAAACTAACCTTCCAGCTCAGCGAGCAAACTCACATCCAGAAACTCAACCTGAACTACAAATCTTCTCAAAACTCACTAACAAAATGAGGTATTGTTCTTTGAGTTTATATTGTATTTTGCTGGAACATTGTAGCAAGCCTATGATAGAAGCATTAGCAAACAGCCCTTGGTGACATGCTGACATTGGAGTAGAGAGGATGATGTGTTTGGTGCTTGCACCCTGCTGGAGGTGGTGGAATTGGCAGGGGATGTGATTTGAATGCTGTATCTCGTAGCTACAAAGTGGGGTCAAGGGGAAAAATATCATTCTGGGAGGGGGGAGAGGGGGTGAGGGCAAAATGCAGTGGATTGGTCAGGCATGGCAAAAGGCCCTGTCAACTACAATGGGGACAGGAATCATCAGTTGAGGAAAAAGGACAATTCCCTCCGTAACATCCCTGTTCATTCCTCTGTAATCGATTGCTCAGCAAATCCCATCTGGTTCACTAATGTCCCTTAGGGACAAAAAACTGTGTCCTCTTACCTGGTCTGTCCTACATGTGCCTCCAGGCCCACAGCAACGTGGCTGACTCTTAACCTCCCTCTAGGCAACAGGAAGTGGGCAATAAATGTCAGCCTAGGTAGTGACATGCGCGTAGGGTAATAGAGCTGTACAGCACGGAAACAGACTCTTCAAACGATGCCAATCAGATATCCTAAATTAATCCGGTCCTACTTGCCAGCATTCAGCCCATATCCCTCTAAACCCTTCCTATTCATATATCCATCCAGGTGCCTTTTAAATGTTGTAATTGCACCAGCATCCACCACTTCCTCTGGCAGCTCTTTCCATACACACACTACACTCTGCATAAAATAAAGGGCTGCCCCTTAGGTCCCTTATGGCCTCTAGTTTTGGACTCTCCCAACCTGGGGAAAAGACTTTGACTATTCACTCTATCTATGTATGATTGTATGAACTTCTATAACGTCATTCTTCAGCCTCTGACACTTCAGAGAAAACAGCCCCAGCCTATCCAGGATCTCCCTATAGCTCAAACCCTCCAACCCTGGCAACATCCTTGTCACTCTTTACTGAACTCTTTCAAGTTTCACAACATATTTTCTATAGTAGGGAGACTAGAACTGAATGCAGTATTCCAAAAGAGGCCTAACCAATGTCATGTACATCCGCAACATGGCCAAAGAGCTCCCATACTCAATGCACTGACTGATAAAGGCAAGTATACGGAATGCCTTCTTCACTTTCCTGTCTGCCTGTGACCCACTTTTAAGGAACTATGAACCTGCACTTCAAGGACTCTTTGTTCAGCAACATACAGTTATGGCAAGGTCCTGGGGAATAAGTCCTGCCCTCATTTGCCTTTCCAAAATGCAGCACCTCATATTTAGCTAAATTAAACTCCATCTGCCACTCCTTGACCAATTGGCCCATCTGATCAAGGTCCCATTGTACTCTGAGGTAACCTTCTTCGCTGTCAACTACACTTCTAATTAGTGTCATCTGCAAACTTGGCAACCATACCTCCCATGTTCACATCCATATCATTTATATAAGTGGCAAAAAGCAGTGGACCAAGCACCAACCCTTGCGGCACACCACTGGTCACAGGTCTCCAGTCTGAAAAGCAATCCTTCCCCACCACCATCTGTCTTCTACCCTTAAGCCAGTTCTGTATCCAAATAGCTAGATTTCCCTCCAGTCTGTGTGATCTAACCTTGCCAACCACTCTAACATGAGGAAGCTTGTAAATGCCTTACTGAAGTCCATATAGATCATGTCCACCTCTTTACCCTCATCAATCCTGAGTTTTCTGAAGCAGGAACAATGAAGCTAATGAGGCACAATTTCCCATGCACAAAGCCATGTTGACTAATCAGTCCTTCAATCCTCTGAGTTTTCTGAAGAAGGAACGATGAAGTTAGTGAGACACAATTTCCCATGCACAAAGCCATGTTGACTAATCAGTCCTTGCCTTTCCAAATGCATGTAAATCCTGTCCCTTAGGATTCCCTCCAACAACTTGCCCTCCACCGATATCAGGCTCAATGGTCTATTGTTCCCTGGCCTTTGCTTACCACCTTTCTTAAATAGAGACACCACATTAGCCAACCTCCAGTCTTCAGCAACTCGCCTGTGGCCATTGATGAAGCAAGTATCTCAGCAACAGGCCCAGCAATCTCTTTCCTCACTTCTCACAAAGTCACATGCTGTGAGTGTTGTTTTATCTAAAGTTTAGAACAGTAGAAGGCAACCTTCTTAAAACATACAAGATTTGGATGGTCTTGACAGGGTGAATGTAGAGAGGATGAATCCTCTTGTGGGAGAATCTGGAATGAAGTGTCGCTCATTAAAAACCAGGGGCTGCTCATGTGAAATAGGTTAGGGTTTTTTTTTCCCCATCAGATGTTTAAGATCTTTGGAACTCTCTTCCTCAAAAGGCGGTGGAGAGAGTAGCGGAGGCCTTGAATATTTTTAAACAGAGGTATATAACATTGCAACAGAATCAGTCAAGAGTAGTCAAGAACGTGGAGGTGAGGTTACTATCAGAGCTTATTGAATGGCCTCCTGTGGCTCATGATTCCTATGTTTGCATTAAAAGAAATGCAGACAGATAAGAGGCAAGCATGCTCAAACACAAACAAGATCATATAAAAATAAATGGTACCCATGGCCAGGCAGTGTGATTCTGATATCTGAAATGGCAAATAGATAAAATCAAGGAAATTCCAGACCAGTTAACTTCTCATCTCCGTGAGAAAAAAATAATGGAATCTTTACTCAAATGTCTGCTGAAAACATGAGGAGCAACAAGAAAATAATAAAGAGCCATCAACATGGAGCTCAGTGGAGAGGTTACGCTCAAGGATTCTGAATTCTTTGAAGATGACAATGGCACAGAGGAGTCCCTCAGATGATACATTTAGATTTCTGAGAAGCATTTGATAAAGTCCCACTCAACAAGCAGACAACCAAGGTCAGAACCTGCAGAGACAGTGGATCAGTAGCAGAATAGATAAAAAGTTGTCTGGAAACCACAATACAGAAGCGTGGTACATTTTAGTAAGAAAATTAAAGGGGCCACATACTTCATGGAAAATATGTATGAAAGTGCAACAGAGGAGCCGAGGGATTTGATTTGGTGGTGGCGGAGGGGGGTGATCAAGTATGGAAAAAGCCTCAAATTAGCAACACAGATTCAAAGATGTTTCACACACTTCCCTACATCAGCGCAACCTCTTTATAAATTGATAGCGAACAGTTAAAATAAATGTCTGGTTTTCAGGCGGTTGTCTCTACAAAAAGGAACCATGGGAAAAAGCGTGCAAGAGACATCAAAGGGGCAGCAGGGAATGATGTGGGTCCCTTCAAAGTGACATTGTAAATGAAATAAAGAATTGAGACAATTACATTAGTTGAGTATTTGAAGTTGGGTAAAAGGTCAGAATGCCGGACATTCCAGGTAAGGAAAAATAGAATCGGGGTCAGGGATTCACCAACATTAAACAAAATAACACAGTGAAGAACAGAATAGTGGCAAAAAAGATTGATTGATTTTTATCACACGTACTGAGATGAAGTGAAAAGTGTTGTTTTGCATGCTATACACGCAGTTCGTACTATTCAAAGTGCATCAGGATAATAGAACAGTATAGAATACTGTGTTATCAGCCACAAAGAAGGTCAGAGAGAATGATCAACATCAAGATTTGAGAGGCCCATTCAAAATTTTGATAACAATGGAGAAAAAACTGTTTAGGAATCTGCTTTTACGTGTATTTAACCTTCTTCATTCTCTGCCCGACAGAAGAGAGTATAATCAGCGTGGGAGGGGTCTTTGATTATGTCGGTTGATTTTCTGAGGCAGAGGGAAATGTAGATGGAGTCAATGGTTGGAAGGTTCGTTTGCATGGTGGATTGGGCTTCGGTCATGCCTCTATGTAGTTTCTTGTGGTCTTGGAGGAGCAGTTGCCATACCAAACTATGATGCATCCAGGTAGGATGCTTTCTATGGCGCTTCTATAAAATGTGGTAAGAGTCCTTATGGACATGACAAATTTCATCCAAAATCATCACTCCCAGGAACGTGATGGTCTCAACCATGTCCACATCAGCACCACTTTTGCAGACAGGACTTCACTTCATGAAGTCAATGACCAGCTCCTTTGTCTTGCTAACTTTGATGGAGAGATTGAGTGCTTAGTGGTATGGTGTAAAGACAACAATCTCTTCCCTGTAATCTGTCTCATCATTGTTTGACTCCCGCCTTACTTGTAAATGGAGTTGGTGTGCAATTGGGTCCACTCAGTCGTAAGTGTATAAACAGTACAGCAGGGAGCTGAGGTCACAGCCTTGCAGGGCACCGGTGTTCAGGAACATGATGGAGGTAGTCTTACTGACGATCTCACTGATTGCAGTCTATGGGTCAGGAAATTGCAGATCCGGTTGCGGAGGGAGAACTGAAGCCTAGATTTTAGAGTTCAGAGATTAATTTATTTGGAATTATGGTGTTGAACGCGGAGCTGTAGGAATGAGTATGTGGTCAGGGAAATGGCTCCTGCTGTGAACTTTTTGTGCTGGTAGGTGAACTACAAAGGATCAAAGCAGTCTGGAGTTGATGACAGCCATGACTAACCTCTCGAAGCACTTCTTAATGATGGATGTCAGAGGCACCAGGCAATAGTCATGGAGGCATGTTACATGAGTTTTCTTTGGCACTGAGATGATGGTATTCCTCTTGAAGCAGGTGGGAACTTCAGATTGTAATACCGATAGGTAAAAGATTTTGATGTATCTTCCCATCTGCTGGTCTGCACATGGTCTTAGTACACTGCTGGAACTCCATCCAGGCCAGTCATTTTCCATGAGTTCACTCTCAAGAAGGTCGGTCTAACATCTGTGGCAGCGGCCATGGATACAGCTGCATCCAAGGCTTTTGGGATGGGTGACATCATTTCACTGACCTTTTGTTCAAAATAAGCGTAGAGTGCATTGAGCTCATCAGGTAGGGATGTGCTAATGCCCACAATTCTGTCAGACTTCGCTTTGTAACCTGTTAATATTGTGTAAGCCTTGCCACAAATGATGGGCATCTGTGTGGTTGGTCTGGCTCTCAAGCTTAGTTTGGTTTTGGTATCTCTATCGGCCTTGCGAAGATTGTACCTGAATCTCCTATATGGGTCAGGGTTGCCTATCTTGTACATTTCAGACCTGGGCTTCAGTAGGGAGTGGATCCCCCAGTGAGCGAAAAGCCACCAGGATCTGATGGTTTCCATCTCAGGTCATAAAAACAAAGGGTGAGAATATTGTAAATTCCTGATGTGCAATGTCAAAATTTATCCTGATCCACAAACCATTCCTTTGGTTTGGAAAAATGCATGTGCCACTGTATTTATTAATAACTTAGACTTTGGGATATAAAATTATGAATCAAATTTTGCCAATGGCATAAAAATAAGTGTAACTGAAGTCTATGAATCGCGATTGGGTAAATGCATGATGGGTAAGTGGAATGGGTAAAACTGGCGGATGAATTGCAATACAGCCAAATGTGGCACCATCCAGTATGGACCTAATAATGACTGTGCTGGGGAATTTCTATACAGTACAGAGTTCGAAGCAACGAAACATCATTGAGACTTTGGTGTCTCCAGGTTTATTGATCATGACAATATCATGAACAGATACAGAAATTCACCACAAAGGCAAATGGAATGTCAGCCTCTCTAACTGGAATCTGAATGAGTGGAGTCATATTTCATTGACACAAAGGCCTAGGAGGAATCTTCCTGTTCCCTTTGTTTTTCTACCTCTACCTAACCTGTCACACGGTAGGGAGGTGGGAGGGTGGGGGGGTATGTACCCACGGTCTCACGCTAAGGGAGACGCAAATCCCCGTAGTTGATATACTGGACATCAGGTGGATGACCCCATGACGCAAGATCTATTAGCAGTCACAATCAACCTCAACACAATAAAAACTCAAGTGATGAGTGTGAGTGAGAGACAAACAGGACAGTATGTGTGAGAGAGGTGGCGGGGACAGGGGATAGTGGTGAATTTGAATTTTCTGAAGGCTTTTAATAAGGTCCCACAAAGGAGGCTAGTAAATACATGAAAGTGCGTAGCATTGGAGGTAATATGCTGGAATGGACTGTATACTGGTTAACTGGCAGGAAGCAAATGGAGAAAAATGAGCTACTGTCATGTTGACAGGCTGTGACCACTGGAGTATCACAAAGAACAGTATTGGGACCCAACATTTTACAAACTGTACCAATAGAACATAGGAACAGAAGTAGGCCATTCAGCCCCATGAGTCTGCCCTGTTGCTCAATAAAATCATGGCTGATCTGTGACCTAACTCCATATATCTGCTTTGGGCCCACACCCCTCGCTATACTTGCTTAATACAAATTTGTTTATCTCAGATTTAAATTTAACAATCAAATTAGTGTCAACTGCCATTTGAGGAAGACATTCTAAATCTCCACACCTTTGTGTAGAAGTGTTTTCTAATATCTCTCCAAAATGGCCTGGGCTTAATTCTTAGGCTATGCTCCTGTGGTTCTGGAATTTTTCACCCATGGAAATAGTTTATCTTTATCTACCCTGTCTTTTTCTGTTAATATCCTGAAGACCTCAATTAATCACCCCTTAATCATTTAAAACGTAGAGAACAAAGGCCTGATTTCTCTAATCTCTCCTCATAACTTACTATAGAATATAGAATATAGAATATTACAGCACAGTACAGGCCCTTCGGCCCTCGATGTTGTGCCGACCTGTCATAGCGATCACAAGCCCATCTAACGTACACTATTCCATGTACGTCCATATGCTTATCCAATGACGACTTAAATGTACTTAAAGTTGGTGAATCTACTACCGTTGTAGGCAAAGCATTCCATTCCCTTACTACACTCTGAGTAAAGAAACTACCTCTGACATCTGTCCTATATCGTTCACCCCTCAATTTAAAGCTATGCCCCCTCGTGCTCGCCGTCACCATCTGAGGAAAAAGGCTCTCCCTATCCACCCTATCTAGTCCTCTGATTATTTTATATGTTTCAATTAAGCCACCTCTCAACCTTCTTCTCTCTAATGAAAACAACCTCAAGTCCCTCAGCCTTTCCTCATAAGACCTTCCCCCCCATACCAGGCAACATCCTAGTAAATCTCCTCTGCACCCTTTCCAAAGCTTCCACATCCTTATAATGCGGTGACCAGAACTGTACGCAATACTCCAAGTGCGGCCGCACCAGAGTTTTGTACAGCTTCACCATAACCTCTTGGTTCCGGAACTCGATCCCTCTATTAATAAAAGCTAAAACACTGTATGCCTTACTACTTGAAGTCCAGGGATCATCCTTGTAAACCTGTATTGAACTCCTTCAGGGCCAAAACATCCTTCCTACTTGGGTCTTGTGTAAATGCAGCATTGTCTGCATCCCTGTACTCAAGTCCTTTAGAAATTAAGGCCAGCATTGCATTGGCTTTCTTGACTCTTTTCCACACCTGTTTCTGGCGAATGAAAGAACTGTGCACCTGAACCCTCAAATCTTGTCAGAAATCCACTACATTTAACACTGTGCCTTCTAAAAAACAAACCTTGATTGGTCTTTTTCAGTCCGAAAAGGATAAACTCACACTTGCTAATATTAAAATTCATCTGCCACAGCTTTGCCCATTCACCAAATCCATCAATATCCTGTTGCAATTTTATGCTGTTTCCAATAGTGTCTTCAATGCTGCCAAATTTGGGGAACAAACACAACATTTCCAAATTTGTGAATGATACAAAACCTGATTGGAATGTGTGTTGTGAGAAAGATGCAAATGGGCTTTAAGGGGATTTGGACTGCATGAGTGGGCAATAGCACGGTGCACAGAATGGATTGTAGGTAAATGCAAGGCTTTTCACCCGGCTAGGAGGTACAGAGCTGCAGAGTATTTCTTAAAAGATGACAAATTGGAAAGTGTTGATCTTTAAAAGGACCGAGGTATCATTATTCACAACTCAGTGGAAACAAGCATTTGGTGCAACAAGTAACCCTTAAGGCAAATGGTACCTTAGCTTTTATTGCGAGAGGATGAAAGTTTGGGGGCTGCTTCACCAATGACCTTTCTTCCATATTTAGATTACAAGTGAAACTGTTGAATGATGAATTAACAATGTTTAGCACCATTCGCAACTCGTTAGATACTGAAGCAGTCCATGTTCAAATGCAGTAAGATCTGGCCAATATCCAGGATTGAGCTGATAATGAGCAGATAACATTCATGCCACACAAATGCTAGGCGACCATCTTCAATAAAAGGCAATCTAATCACTGCTCCTTGGCATTCAATAGATTTATCATCACAGAACCTCCTACTATCACCATCCTTCCTGGGATGGGGGAGGAGGGAGACAGTTCCAGTGACCAGAAATGCAACGAAATTCACCCTATAAACACAATGGCTACAAGAGCAGGTCAGAAGCTAGGAATACTTCAGCAAGTAACTCTCCTCCTGCCTCCCCAGAGCCTATCCATCATTGACAAGGCACAAGTATGGGGCATGATGGGATGCTCCTCACTTGCTGGATGGGTGCGGCTCCAACAACACTCAAGCAGCTTGACACCATCTCACTTGATTAACACCACACCCACAAACATCCACTCCCTCGACCACCAACACTCAGTAGCAGCAGAGCTATCTACAAAACGCATTGCAGAAATTCACTGAAAATCCTTACACAGATATCCAGACCAACAACCACTTTCATCTAGAAGGATAAGGGCAGAAGACATATGGAAACACAACCACCTGCAGGTTCCCTACCAAGCCACTCATCATCCTGACCTGCCGTCCCTTCAGGGTCAAAGTCCTGGAATTCTCTCCCTGAAAGCATTGTGGGTCAATCCACAACACATAGGCTGCAGCAGTTAAGAAGGCAGCTTACCACCACCTTCCCAAGGGAACTAGGGACACGCAATAAATGCTGGCCCAGCCCATGGTGTGCATATTTCACATATGAACTTTGTTTGAAAGTTCCGGCTTCAACCGTATCGATCAAAGTGAGATGGTTCTGAGAGTATTGCATGCAGTTCTGGTTCCCTACCTTGAGGAAGGATACTCTTTATGTGGAGGAAGAACAGTAAACATTCATCAGACCAATTTCTGGGTTAGTGTGTCTGTCTTGTAATGAGACTGGACCTGTGTTCTCTGAGGTTTAGAAGATTGAGAGGTAATCTTCAAGAAAAATGACCAAATTCTTACTCAGACAGACAGAGTGCATGCAGAAAAGATATTTCTCCCAGCTGTGGGTCTAGGATAAAAGAAAATTCATTTAGGACTGATATGAGTAAGAAATTTGTCAGAGAGTGATGAATCTTTGGGATTCTCGATGCCAGAGGATGTGAAGACTCATTCATTGAGAATGTTCAATAAAGAGATTGATAGATTTCTGGAGACTAATGAAGACGAAGGGATCTGAGGATACTACAGAAATATGGCATTGCAGAAAATCATTAGCCATGATGTAAAATGACAAGGTGTGATTGGGGGGCTGAATGACTTACTCCTGCTCCTATGCTCTTACAAAGTAATAGATTACAGTAAATCACTGAATAGCATATCGGGAACACTGGAGGAACTGAATCTATGGGATGAACATACATTGTGATATCTTTCTGCATTACTAAGCAGCAGTCAGCTCCAGTTGTTCCCAGCTGGTGCTACACAAGAAACAGCAGAAGGATGCCAATTCCAATTTAGTCAAACTTACACTCAGTACCCAATCCCTGTCACAGCATTCAACACTGAAAATTCACTGAGCATAAACATTTAAAATTCTGAAACTTGCTCCAAGACATGAGGCAAGGCCTTTCTCCCACCCAGCGAGCTTTGGTTTGACAATGATCAAAGGGTCCCCAGGGCAGGTCGAGATCTGGGGATTTCATTGCTCAGTCAGTGTGTGCCAGTGATGTGGTGACTGGTGGGAGAGATTGAAAATGCAGTCAGGGAAGCTCTTATTCCAGGCCTTTAAACCGGGCTCCATCCTCTCCCACCTTGTCTAGCTGTTCCACCGACTAAGCTTCCTGACAGCTGCTCCTTCCAATCTCTGATCGCCCATTACAAAAATCCTGAACACACAACAACTCCAGCTGATTCCATCATGAGTGAAGAAAAATTCCGACCCGGATAAATAATTGGGAAGAAGATCTCATTTCCAAAGACATGTCAACAGACAGGAGAAACCACTGACACCAAGGTCCCAGCATGACTTCTCATACCAAGTACTAGCGTATAGTGCTCATACATATGAACTACGAGTGCAGCTGGTTTCCCATTTAATTAGAGAATGCAGAGGAACTATTTGAAACTCACAATCCCACCTGCCCCCAATAACCTTCGGTTCCTGTCTCTGACAAGAATCTGTCCAACTCTGGTTTAAAAATATTTAATGATCTGCTTTACGACCTTCTGATGCAGAGTCCCAAAGTCACACAGGCCTCTAGATGAGAACTTCTTTCTCTCAATGTCCTAAAATAGTGGCCCCTGGTCACCAAATCATCACTCACTATCTATTCCACTCAAAGGACCTCCCACGTCCATCACTATTGCCCCCGAGTGGGCCCAGTCTACCTCAGCTTTCCCTGGACAGGACATGTCTCAAGATTTTGAACAGGTGAAGCAAGCTGCTCTCGCCGTTAACATGCAGTAAACCTGTGAGTGCTTTTAGCCATTAACAAAATGCTGCCATCAAGCTAAAAAGAGCCTTTGCCTGCCACACAAATAGGTAACTCGAGTACGTGACTTTCAGTGCCAACGTAATGCGAGGTATAACTGGCAGGAGTAGGCCACTCGTACACAACCAACCTGCACTGGCAAGCCTCAAGGAAGTATACCACCAGCAAATGTGATTCAGCAACAGGAAGACATTTATTAAAGAATCTGTACTGAACTGAGAGCTACGAACCAAGTTAAGACCAGTCAGGTGTACTTTTGATGCAGTTGGGGGTACGACAATGTGTGGTAGAGTGGACAGCGAACAAGGTTCTCGCAGAGTACAACGGGACCTTGATCAGACAGGCCAATGGGCCAACGAGTGACAGATGGAGTCTAATTTTAATAAATATGAGATATTGCATTTCGGCAGCGCAAACCAGGGCAGGATTTACAGTTAATGGTAGACACTGGGGAGTGGTCCCAAATAAAAAGACCTTGGGGTGTTGTTGCATAATTCCTTCAAAGTGGAGTCGCAGGTGGACAGGGTGGCAAAGAAGGCATTTGGCACACTTGCTATCATTGGTCAGTGTATTGAGTATAGGAGCTGGGTTATCATGTTGTATCTGTACAGGGCATTGGTGAGGCCACTTTTAGAATATTGCGTACAATTCTGGTCACCCTTCCAAAGGAAGGATGTTGTTAGACTTGAGAGGATGCAGAAAAGATCCACAAGGATGTTGCAGGGTTGGAGGGTTTGGGTGATAAGGAGAGGATTGACGTTTAAAGGATTGTCAAAAGACGGAGGATACTCCCAAACACCTTTTACATAAAAATAGTCACCAGAACCATGTATGGAGCTTTCTTTTTAAGAAAATATTGGACAGCACATGATTTAAGTGACTCATCTGGACTAATTTACTGAAAAAAACCTCATGCTTTGGTGAATGGCTTTCAAGCTACCTTTGCTTTGGGTATTATTTAATGCTCGATGAGAGGTGGCTGATGGAGAGGGGGAGAGAGAGAGAGAGAGAGAGAGAGAGAGAGAGAAGAGAGAGAGAGAGGAGAGAGAGAGAGAGAGAGAGAGAGAGACAGGGGGCGGAGGGAGGGAGAGACAGCGAGGGAGAGAGCGAGAGAGAGACAGCGAGAGAGAGGGAGAGAGAGAGAGGGAGAGAGAGAGAGAACAATCCAGCTGTTCTGCCACTGACTGAAAGCCATCAGGAACAATTTAGAGATAGTAGGAACTGCAGGTGCTGGTGTCAGAGACAACACAGTAAGGAGCTGGATGAACACAGCAGGCCAGGCAGCATCTGAGGAGCAGGAAAGCTGACTGCTCCCAACCCCAAACGTCGACTGTCCTACTTTCACAATTCAAACCATTAATCTGATTTCTATACTTGTTACTGAAGTCTTATTCTGTAATCAACCAACAATTTTCTTGTTTATTAAGGTAACCTGGTTGACAATCTTTTTAATTCAACACCTAACAAAGAATAGAATCAGTAACTGGGTAATTCAATTAAATAGTGAGAGCAGGGAGTGACAGTTCACTCTACAACCTTCTTATGCTCAGACATCATGATCAATTCACCCATTCCACTGTGAATGCTCCCATTTGACAGACTCACTCAAATCTCCATGGGAATCTTCCCTGGAGTCTCCACTTCTCATTTTGCTTTTCTGAGATAACAAGGTATAGAGCTGGATGATCACAGCAGGACAAGCAGCATCAGAGGAGCAGGAAGGCTGACGTTTCAGGCCTAAACTGAAGAAGGGTCTAGGCCAGAAAAGTCAGCCTTCCTGCTCCTCAGATGCTGCTTGGCCTGCTGTGATCATCCAGCTCTATACCTTGTTATCTCAGATTCTCCAGCATCTGCAGTTCCTACTACCACTGCAAATTCTCCACTTGACACAAGTACAGCTCATTGTGCAGCATTCATGTCTTTGATGGTCAGTTTAAAGACTGATAGGATGTGTGTGCAGCTGTCTGGCTAGTATTTCTTCCCCATCCCTGGTTGCCCTTCAGATGGTGGTGGTGAACTGCCTTCTCAAACTTCTGCAGTCCACCTACTGTGGGTAGATCCACAATGCCCCTGGAGAGAGAATTCCAGGATTTTGACCCAGTGAAGGAATCGTGGTCTATTTCCAAAACAGGACAGCTAGTGGCTTGGAGGGGACTATGTGGAAGGTGGCATTCCCAAGTATCTGCTAGTGACTGGGTATAGAAGGCACTGTTGGAGGAGCTTTGGTGAGTTGCTTATCCAGGCAAGTGGGGAGTATGCTACCACACCAGGCTTGTTCCTTGGAGATGGTGCACAGGATTTTGGAAGTCAGGAGGGGAGTTATCGCTATGGAATTCCTAGCCTCTAATGTGCTCTTGTACCGAGTATTCATTTGCTTAGTTCAGTCAGTTTCTAGTCAATGGTAACTCCCCAGAATATTGATAGTGACAGATTCAGTGATGGTAATGCCATAGAATGTCAAGGGGTGATGGTTAGATTCTCTCTTGTTGGAGATGGTCATTGCCTGGTATTTGTGTGGCATAAATGTTACTTGCCCCTTGTCAGCGTGAGCCTGGATTTTGTCCAGATCTTGATGCATTTCAACATGTACTGCTTCAGTACCTGAGGAATTGTGAATGGTGCTAAATATTCTGCAATCATCTGATCTTATGATGGAGGGAGGGTCACTGATGAAGCAGCTGAAGATGGTTGGGCCTAGGACACTACCCTGAGGAACTCCTGCAGAGATGTCCTGAGGTGACTGACCTCCAACAACCAGAACCACCTTCCTATGTGTCGGGCACGACTCTAACCACTGGGGAGTTTGACTGGGACTCCAATCTTGCTACTGCTTCTTGATAATAACAGCAGGGCCCATAGACTTTGTAGTGTGCAGTACCTTGAGGTTGGTTGGCTCGCCGAGCTGGTTTGTTGCTCTGCAGACATTTCGGTACCCTGCTGGGTAACATCCTCAGTGCAGTCTCTGATGAAGTGTCAGTGTGTTTTCCCGCCTGGTTTTTAAGCTCTGGGTCCGTTGCCATGCATTGCCTTACTTCCAGGTTTTCTCCATAGTGGAATGTATACGAGGTCGCGTTCAACGTGTTTATTAATAGCCTGCTTCGTGGAGTGCCATGCTTCCAGGAATGCTCGTGCTTGTCTCTACCTAGCTTGTCCCAGTCGAAGTTGTGATTCTCCTTGTCTAGCTCGGCGTGCCAACCAACCTCAACACCCACAACCCGAGCTACAGATCTACTCCAAAACCTTATCCAGTACCTCTAACAGTTTTTTGTTTTCATCTGCAGTGAATAGAATTGACTGAAGACTGGCATCTGAAATACTGAAGAATCACTAAAGGCTGAGGCGGATCATCTAGCTCAACCTCTGGTTGAAGATTGTTACAAATGCTTCAGCATTACTGATGTAATATTTTTATTTAAAGTGGAATTCAAGCTCAGTTTATTAAATGTAGAAGTGAAAGTGCATATTACTGACGGTGTCCGTGACAATTATCATTGCTTGGCATAAAATCCTATCTTGTTCACTAATGTTCTTCAGGAAAGGAAATCTACCATCTTTCCCCATCCAGCTAGATGTGACTCCAGGCCCATAGCACCGGGGTTTACCCTGAAATGGTCAAGTGAGACTCAGTCCAATAACAGGCAGGGATAGACAATAAATGGCAGCCTCACCTGTAATCACATCACACAAAAGAATGAAATTTTAAAATGTTTCAGGTGGAGAATCAACCGTGATCTTGTAATATCAGTGATCAGGCTTGAGGAACTGTTGTGACAAAACTGTTTTTGTGTTCTAATATGAGACTTCCAGATCTCCACATTCTGTTGTGAAAGAAAATGTTCCTGACATAATCCCTGAACAGCCCAGCTCAGATTTCAAGGTTCTACTCCCCTCGCTGAGGTGACATGTCATCGTCAATGTCTACTATTTTCCTGGTATCACTCAGGTGGTGTGGAGATTCTGTATTCATGAATCTAGTACAAGTCAGCCAGTCAACACATCTACTGAGCTGGAGAGAATTCATCACTGCAAGCAAACAAAATCATTGAGGCTACAATCCCATCCACTACAAGGGTCATCAATTCTGTTCTGTCCTATCAGGAATAGTAATCCATTCTGCTTATTCCACTCTCCTTAATCTACCTCCCAGTAACAAACACAACTCCAAAAAATAATTCCAATTCCAGCATCTTTATTTTGTTTAATAATCTTCTGTGCAGAGTCTGCTTAAATTCATGTGAAAATGCATGAAGACAGGCCTCCTCCTCATCTCCCTGCCTAGTTGCAATCAGAACAAATGGAGATTTAAATGTGACCCGAGTCCAGATCATCTGACTCAGCATAGGCTTGGAATCTTCCTGTTCTCTGTGGGTGAGCCTAGCACTACACTGGAAAAGATTTAGTTAAATCAACTTAGGCTGGGGAGGAAGTAGAAGCCAGGCAGCTGAGCAGTCCTGTGACTCTCCCATTATATAAAACTCTTGTCAACTGCCCTGACTGTGACCTCCTGAATCTGCTGTGTGCATCCCCAGTGAAATGCCAGACAGTCAGAGCATGATACACAGCATAATATAGAGCATTTACTGATCTTCCTCTTTAGACACTTCATCTCACATACAGCACCTGCAACAGTCAAGGCTTCATGAGAAAATAATATTGGGCTGTACTCATCTCCTGTAGTTTCTCTCTCAAATAAATGGAAACTGTGATAGGGTGGTAAAAAGAGGAGTGGGGTAAATTTGGAAACAAACGGGGGATTTACGCATGGAGGCAGGGGTCATGGCTGAGGTATGAAATGAATACTTTGCATCTGTTTTTACCCAGGAAGATGATGGTGAACAAGTCATAGTGAAAGTGTTCATAGTCTTGGCTAAAAATTGATAAGACATTAGAAAGGCTGGTTAAATTAAAATTTAACAAGTATCTGAACCTGTTCTAGACACATGAGGCTCATCGAGAAGGCAGGGTGGGAACTGGGCAGAATCTTCCAATCTAAGATGTGAAGCTGGATGAACACAGCAGGCCAAGCAGCATCTCAGGAGCACAAAAGCTGACGTTTCAGGCCTAGACCCTTCATCAGAGAGCTCTGAGATGCTGCTTGGTCTGCTGTGTTCATCCAGCTTCACACTTTATTATCTTGGATTCTCCAGCGTCTGCAGTTCCCATTGTCTCTGATAGAATCTTTCAATCCAGTTTTTTGAAGCTACGATGGTGCTACCTGAGGATGAGGATCTAGAAATATTACACCCCCTTTTTGAATAAAGAAATTTTTCTGCCATTTGTTAAAGAGTACATTTGTTAATAACATAATAAAGGTCATTTTCCTGTTAGTGGTGAAACCTACAAATTGCATTTTGTCCCAGACAGTCAGTGAGCATTTAGGCACAGAGTCATACAGCATGGAAACAGACCCTCAGCTCAGCTCGTCCATACCAACCAGGTTTATAAACTGAACTACTGCCACTTGCCTGCATTGAGTCCACATCCCTCTAAAGCTCTCCCATTCATGTACCCACCCAAATGACTTTTAAAATGTTGTAATTGTGCTCACTGCTTCTGGCAGTTCACTCCATAAACACATCACCCACTATGCGAAAAAGTTGCCACTCGGGTCCCTTTTAAAATCTTTCCCTTCTCACCTTAAACCTATGCCCTGTAGTTTTGGAATCCCCTACCATAGGGGAAAGACCACTGGTGGTTTAATGGAGTGTAAAGGTAGTTGGGCATCTACTGGCCAGTCAGTTTGACATCAGTGAAGGGGCACTTCTGAAAATGACAATCCAGGATAAGATTAGCAGGCCCTCGGACAAAGATAAATTAAAACTGAAGAAGGATGGCATAGGCTGATCAAAGACAAATCATGTTTGGCCAATGTGATTGATTACTCTGGTTAGTTAATAGGGTGAATTAATTAGGGTAACTAAATTAATGTGGTATACATGGACTTCCTAGAACATTTGATAAAATGTCACTTGCTCCTCCTTGTCAGTGAAGTTGAGGCTCATGGAATAAAGCAATTTGGAAACAGGAATAGCTGAACAATATGAAACAGCACAGCCATGAATGGTTGTTTTTTTGACTCAAGGTTAAGAGCACTGCTCCCCACATTCAGGACAAAAACAAAATCACAGCTTTTTCAGACCTAGGCTTAGGTTTACAAAAGGTTATTTTCAATATTTGCAAATAAAATAAAGCTTGGAAATATTCTTGACAATGAGGATGACACACACAGGCAAAATGGGCAAATGTTGAAGATGACGTTTAATCCAGAGAACAGTATAATGATATAATTTGGAAGGGGCAATGATTGTGTGTTGTATACTTTAACTGTCTAAGACTAGGCTACATTTTGGAGTCGTAAGGTGGACATTTTGAACAGCATTACGTATCTTTCAGTTAAGGAAAACTGTCTAAAAAGAACCTGCAGATTGGTCCAGCTGTAATTTGTTGTAGAACTAAATGCACTGCGCTCAGACATCAGAACCTGAAAACAAGAAGCATCCCTCACCATTTCCTTCTGTAAAATTACATAAAACAGACCCTGAAGGATAAGTCCTAATATATATATAAAAACCTAGGTACAACCAATGAGCAAGTGAATCAAGGATCAACAGTTGTGCTGTGGACCAGTTGCATCACCATCAGAAAGAACTTTTTATCCTTCACCAACCAAGAGATTGAGTGCCTTTGAGACAGAGATAGACAGGTTATTGATTTGTAAGAGGAGCAAGGGTACAGGGCGAAGGCAGGAGAATAGGGCTGAGAAACGTACTGGGCATGATCGAATGGTAAGGTAAGATCAAATGGGCCAAATGGCCTAATTCTGCACCTATGTCTTATGGTCTGGACATATGACATGTGGAATTTATTTTCTCAGTCTATAGTTTTTGTTCACCCATAATGCGCAAACTATTTTTTGTCCTTTGTGAATTAATGAGAGAATTTGGGATTTTAAAGGGCTATAGCTTAAGTCACAAAAAGAATTTTTTTTCGCTACTTGTTAAAGAATAACTTTTTTAACATCAAAACAATAAAATTAAAGTTCTTTTCCTGTTAATGAAAAAACCTACTGTGAATGAATAATCAATTGGAAAATTGATTGTGTTGGTAGTTTAATTGGGAGGTTAACATTTGTGACCATTCATAGAAAAGTGGGGCTTGAGTATCATCTCACTCTTCCCAACTGACTTGTGACAAAAGGTTGAAAATAGGTTAGTAAAGCACATGGGACCCTCAGATTTGTAAACACATGCAAACAGTACAAAAGCAGGGATGTTATGGTGAACTTTTTAAAATACATTGGCTCAGCCTCAACCGAAGTTGTACCTAATTCAGGATGCCTCATTTTAGGAAAGATGTGAAGGCAGAGTTGGGGAGCAGAAAAAGTTCACAAGAATGGTTCCAGGGATAGGGACTTCAGTCATGGACAGACTGGAGAAGCTGGGACCGCTCTCTTCCAATAACAGAGCGCTGAGAGGAAACTTATCAGAACTTAATAGATTGAGGCAGCAGTAGGCCATTGGTCCCACGGCCTGTTCAGACATACATGCTGATGGTGGCCTCCACTCCACCAGTATGAGTGTTTGACAGTGGATGAAGAGAAACTGTCTCTTTGGTGGGAATATTGAGATTGAGATAGCACAGATTAAAAAGATGGATGGCAACAGAACCAAAGGCAAAATAGAAAACATGAAACAGAGAAATTTCTAAATTTCTTAATGTCAGTCTATGGAATTCTCCACCACAGAAAACAATTTGAGGTCAAAATACTGTGTGTTTAAGGAGTTGTATATACAGTAGTTTCTAAGAGCTATAGGGATCAAAGCATCTAGAAGAAAACAGGAACAGGGGACTCAGATGATCAGGCTGATCACACTGAATGGCAGAGCAAGATTGAAGGGCCAAAAGGCCTACTTCTGTTCCTATATTCCTTGTAAAAACAGTTTCAGTGAATGATTATTGTCACACAGAGTGTGCAGTGGAGGCAGATTCAACTGCAGTTTTCAAAAAGGAATCGGATAAGCATCCAAAGAGAAAAAGAGTTGCAGCATTACAGGGAAAAGCAGCAGAGTGAGACAAGGTTTCAGTCTCATTTTCTTACCAGCTGCATGGTCTTCAGGAGGTTTTCATGTGAAAAGTAACTTCCAGAACCAGGAGTCAATGTCTCAGTTCGTGATGGAACATCAAACCAGCTGCTCATGCAACGGCACAGCTTAGAGGAAACAGTCAGTGAAACTCAAACAAAGTGCTGGAAAAATTCTGAAGTCAGGTCATTGGACTGCTTTCTCTCTATAGATGCTGCCAGATCTACTCAGCTTTGCCAGCAATTTCTACCGGGCTCTCTGATTTACAGCATGCACAGTCCTTTTGAATTTTAGTTAGAATCTAACTGATTTTTGTACTCACCAAACTCTCACATCTGCCTTAAATAAATAAAAACCAAAAGAACTGCGAACCTGTAAATCGGGAACAAAAACAAAGTTGCTGGAAAAGCTCAGCAGATCTGGCGTACCGCAAGGGTCGATGTTGGGTCGACTGCTGCTGTCATTTTTATAAATGACCTGGATGAGGGTGTAGAAGGATGGGTTAGTAAATTTGCAGACAACACTAAGGTCAGTGGAGTTGTGGATAGTGTTGAAGGATGCTGTAGGTTGCAGAGAGACATAGATAAGCTGCAGAGCTGGGCTGAGAGGTGGCAAATGGAGTTTAATGCAGACAAGTGTGAGGTGATGCACTTTGGTAGGAGTAACCGGAAGGCAAAGTACTGGGCTAATGGTAAGATTCTTGGTAGTGTAGATGAGCAGAGAGATCTCGGTGTCCACGTACACAGATGCTTGAAAGTTGCCACCCAGGTTGATAGGGCTGTTAAGAAGGCATACAGTGTTTTAGCTTTTATTAATAGAGGGATCGAGTTCCAGAACCAAGAGGTTATGCTGCAGCTGTACAAAACTCTGGTGCGGCCACACTTGCAGTATTGTGTACAGTTCTGGTCACCGCATTATAAGAAGGGTGTGGAAGCTTTGGAAAGGGTGCAGAGGAGATTTACTAGGATGTTGCCTGGTATGTAGGGAAGGTCTTACGAGGAAAGGCTGAGGGACTTGAGGCTGTTTTCGTTAGAGAGAAGAAGGTTGAGAGGTGACTTAATTGAAACATATAAAATAATCAGAGGATTAGATAGGGTGGATAGGGAGAGCCTTTTTCCTAGGATGGTGATGGCGAGCACGAGGGGGCATAGCTTTAAATTGAGGGGTGAAAGATATAGGACAGATGTCAGACTAGTTTCTTTACTCAGAGTAGTAAGGGAATGGAACGCTTTGCCTGCAATGGTGGCAGATTCACCAACTTTAGGTACATTTAAGTCATCATTGGACAAGCATATGGACGTACATGGAATAGTGTAGGTTAGATGGGCTCGAGATCGGTATGACAGGTCGGCACAACATCGAGGGCCGAAGGGCCTGTACTGTGCTGTAATGTTCTATCTGGCAGCATCTGTGAAGGAGAAAACAGAGTTAACGTTTCGGATACGGTGACCATTCCTCAGAACTTGCCTTGAATAAATGTTTACAGAACTTGGCTTGGGGGTGTGGGGGGGAGAAAGTAGTCATGTAGGGGTAATGTAACGGGATGGATAAACCAGAACTCCAGGCTAACACTCTGGGCACTTGAGTTTGAATCCCATCTTGGCAGATAGCAACAACTGAATTCAATAAAAAACTTATCTTGAATAAAGAAAAGCCAGCTGAAAGGAATTCATGGAACCATCATGAATTGTTGTCAAAACTTACCGGTTCATTAATGCGTTTTTTTTGGTGGGGGTGGGGGCGGCAAGGAGTGATCTGCCCTCCTTACCTAGTTTGGAATAAATGTGACTCCGAAACCACAGCAGTGTTGTTGACTCTTAACTATTAGGGAAGAGCAATAAATGCAGGGCCAGCAACACCCACATGCCATGAACAAATAAAAATGAACAAATTAGGAGCAGGAGTTCATTTCATGCCTAAGCTTGTTCCACCATTCAACAGGATCACCGACCCCACACCCCACTACCTTTCCCCTTATTCATCAAAAATTGATCCATCTTTGCCACAAAAGTATCCAAGGACTCTGTTTCCGCTGCCTGTTGAGGAAGAGAGTTATAAAGACTTCCAACATTCAGGAAAACAGTTCTCATCTGTACCTTAAATAGACAATCCCTTAATCTTAAACAGTGACCCCTCATTCTGGATTCTCCCCCAAAGGGAAACATCCTCTTCACATCGACTCAGTCATCTGCTCAGGAACCTCTTTGTTTCTATCACTTTGCCTCCTACTCTTGTAAACTCCAACAGATAAGCCCAGTCTGTTAATCCTTTCTCAAGATAATCTGCACATTCTATGCATAAAAAAAAACAAACTGGATGCTCGAGATCTGAAACAAACAAAAACAGGAATTGCTGGGGAAACTCAGCAGATCTGGAAGCATTGAACACAGTACACAGTTAGTTTAACGAGCCTTCTTCAGAACTAAGCCTTCATAAGACTACGAACAGGCCCCAAGGCAATCATTTTTGGTCTTAAAATGCCCAGATGGTCCTGAAGAACAAGAAATACCAATGGTGTCTCACAAATTTGTACCACAGGTGAAGCTGGTAATTCATGTTGCTACTAAACATCAAACACAAACATTTATTTCAGAGTTCTGAGGAAGAGTCACTGGATCCCAAACATTAGAACATAGAACATTACAGCACAGTACAGGCCCTTCGGCCCTCGATGTTGTGCCGACCTGTCATACCGATCTCAAGCCCATCTAACATACACCAATCCATGTACGTCCATATGCTTATCCAATGATGACTTAAATGTACCTAAAGTTGGCGAATCTACTACCGTTGCAGGCAAAGCGTTCCATTCCCTTACTACTCTCTGAGTAAAGAAACTACCTCTGACATCTGTCCTATATCTTTCACCCCTCAATTTAAAGCTATGCCCCCTCGTGCTCGCCGTCACCATCCTAGGAAAAAGGCTCTCCCTATCCAACCCTCTGATTATTTTATATGTTTCAATTAAGTCACCTCTCATCCTTCTTCTCTCTAACGAAAACACCCTTAAGTCCCTCAGCCTTTCCTCGTAAGATCTTCCCTCCATACCAGGCAACATCCTAGTAAATTTCCTCTGCACCCTTTCCAAAGCTTCCGTGACCAGAACTGTACGCAATACTCCAAGTGCAGCCGCACCAGAGTTTTGTACAGCTGCAGCATAAAATTCTTTTTTTTAAACTTCTTAACAAAGTCCCTGTCCTCATTTCACAGGGCCCCTTCCCTTTGTCTACCTATGTCATTTGTACTAATGTGCATAATGACCTCTGGCTGTTTATCCTCCCCCTTCAGAATGTTCTGCAACCGCTCAGATACATCCTTGACACTGGCACCCAGGAGACAACACCCTCCTGTCTCTTCTGAAGCCACAGAGTCTCCTGCCTGTACCCCTCACTATTCTAGCTCTGATTACTCTCCACGGATGCCCCCATAATTGTTGAGCTTTTCTCGCAATTTCTGTTTTTGTTTCGGTCCATGTTATTGCCCATCCCTTATTGCCCCAATTCTCATCTACCTCATATATCCCAGGACTCTTTGGCCCCTTCCCACCACCCTGCCCTCCCCTTCCTACAGCTACAGTGTACACTTGCCCCACATCAATCTCTTTGTGTTTGTAGTCACCTCACAATCCTATCCCCTCTCAGTGGCCTCCACCTTCATCAGGCTAATCAGGATACCCTTCTCCTTGCCCTCAGTCTGTGTTTTCAATGACATTCTTGCAAAGACAATGTTCTGATGGCCACTTAATCTTCCTCAGGAGGTCAGAGGAAGAAATGTTGGTGGCTGCACGACACTGACAATTCTGCAACATGAGCTAGGGTATGTCAGGTATGTCCCAGACCAGAGATATGTCAAATATATCTCAGAGTAGAAATACATCAGGTATTTATGAGCTTAGTACACGGCCATTGGCATAAGTTCAAATACGAGCCATAGCCCAAAATTTTGGCAAAGATCTGTAACTCGAGATGTGGATGAGGTTGCCATCTTGCTTGTCAAGCTGGTTTGTTCTTGTTCAGACGTTTCATCACCATGCCAGGTAACATCATCGGTGGAGCCTCCGCTGAAGCGATAATATTCTACTCTGCTTGGAATTCATAGTGTCTGGTCCGTTACGGTGAGTACTGTCATTTCTCATTTTGATCTGAATAGGTTTGTTTATGCGTCCAATTCTATATGTTTGTTGATTGCATCACAGGTAGAAAACCATGTCCCCAGGAATTCCCTTGTATGTCTATTTTTGGTTTGGGCTACTGTGGCTACCTTGTCTCAATTAAACTTATGGCCTTCATCGTCTGCGTGTACTGATATTATGGAGTAATTACTATCTTTGATATAGTGAAACAAACACAAATTGCTGGAAAAACTCAGCAAGTCCGGCAGCATCTGTGGATTTTGAATCCAGTGCGACTCTGCAGAACTGAAAAGGGGTTGGAAAATATTTTCCTTAAAATATAATTACAACAGCAGCAAAGACCCCAGTGCAAAAACCAAAAGGTTGTTAATGATAGAGAAAGAGAAAGAGAGATGGAAAGAAAAGTGTAAATTAAGGTGTAAAATCGAGAAAATGGGTCCTGTCACAGACAAGTACAGCACGCAATCAGACCCTTTGATCCAACTCGTCCGTACCAACCAGGTATCAAAGAACAAAAGAACAAGTAACAAAGAACAAAGAAAATTACAGCACATTATCTCACCAGAGCAATGGGGGTTGAGGGCCGACCTGATTGAGGTCTACAAGATTATGAAAAGCACGGACAGACTGTACAGTCAGAAGCTTTTTCCCAGGGTGGAAGAGTCCTTCGGCCCTCCAAGCCTACACCAACATGCTGCTCATCGCAACTAAAACCCTCTACCCTTCGGGGACTGTATCCCTCTATTCCCATCCTAGTCGTGTATTTGTCAAGATGCCCTTTATAAATCACTATCGTAACTGCTTCCACTACCTCCCCCGGCAGCAAGTTCCAGGGACCCACCACCCTCTGTTTAAAAAAAACTTGCCTTGCACATCACCTATAAACCTTGCCCCTTCCACCTTGAACCAATGGCCCCAAAAAACTGACTTCTACCCTGGGAAAAAGCTTCTGACTGTCCACTCTGTTCATGCCCATCATAATCTTGTACACCTCAATCAGGTCGACCCTTAAACTCTGTCGTTCTGGTGAGATAAACCCAAGTTTCTCCAACCTCCCCTCATAGCTAATGCCCTCCATACCAGGCAGCATTGTGGTAAATCTCTTCTATACCCTCTCCAAAGTCACCACATCTTTCTGTTAGTATGGTGACCAGAACTGAACACAATATTCCAAATGCGGCCTGACTAAGGTTCTATAAAGCTGCAACATTACCTGCCAATTTTTAAATTCAATGTCCCAGCCAATGAAGGCAAGCGTGCCATATGCCTTGTTGACTACTTTCTCCACCTGCATTGCCACTTTCAGTGACCTGTGTACCTGTACGTCCTGATCCCTCTGCCTATCAGTACTCTTAAGGAGTCTGCCATTTACTGTATATTTTTCATCGGGATTAGACCTTCCAAAATGCATGACCTCACATTTTTCCGGATTAAGCTCCATCTGCCATCTCTGTGCCCAAGTCACCAAACCAATCTGGATCCTTTGACAGTCCTCATCACTATCCACAATTCCACCAACCTTTGTGTCATCGGCAAACTTACTAATCAGACCAGTTACATTCTTCTCAAATCATTTATATATATCACAAACAGCAAAGGTCCCAACACTGATCCCTGAGGATCCCTAGTCACAGCCCTCCATTCAGAAACGCACTCTTCCAGTGCGACCCTCTGTCATTGGCTCTGCCCAAAGACCCTCCCCTTCACAAAACCATGTTGCCTCTCGCTAATACACCCATTGATTTCCAGGTGGGAGTGAATCCTGTCTCAAAGAATCCTCTCTGATAATTTCCCTACCACTGATGTAAGGCTCACGGGCCTGTAATTAGCTGGATTACCCTTGCCACCTTTCTTAAACAAAGGAACAACACTGGCTATCTGCCAACCCTTTGGGGCTCCCCTGCAGCCAGTGAGGGTTCAAAGGTTTCCCTCAAGGCCCCAGCAATTTCCTCCCTTGCCTCTCTCAGTATTCTGGGGTATATCCCATCAGGCCCTGGGGACTTGTCTACCTTAATGCTTTCAAGACCCCCAATACCTCCTCCCTTTTGATCTCAACATGAGCCAAGCTATCTTTGCACCCTTACCCGGGCTCATAATCCAACAAGTCCTTCTCTACACTGAATACTGATGCAAATTTATCCTAGATAAATCTGGGTATATTTGCATGCATTTGGCTGAGAGTCCACGACATAGAACATAGAACATTACAACACAGTACAGGCCCTTCGGCTCTCGATGTTGTGCCGACCTGTCAGACCGATCCAGATCAAACAGCAAAACAAACTGAAATGTTACTCAGAGATAATAAAATGTGAGGCTGGATGAACACAGCAGGCCAAGCAGCATCTCAGGAGCACAAAAGCTGACGTTTCGGGCCTAGACCCATGTTACTCATTTAGTTGAAGTAATTTAAATGATCTGTTTTCTGATTGTCTACCTGAAGTGATCAAAATGGCGAGTGATTCTGAAACACTCCCCTCCTTCTCTGCTTTAATGTGATAGCAGACATCAAGCTCTTTCCCCCCCCAGAGATATCAAGATCACAAAAGCCTATTACAGTAAATGGAATAGTGTAGGTTAGATGGGCTTGAGATCGGTATGATTTTTGTACAGCTTCACCCTAATCTCTTGGTTCTGGAACTCGATCCCTCTATTAATAAAAGCTAAAACACTGTATGCCTTCTTAACAGCCCTGTCAACCTGGGTGGCAACTTTCAAGGATCTGTGTACATGGACACCGAGATCTCTCTGCTCATCTACACTACCAAGAATCTTACCATTAGACTTGTACTTTGCCTTCTGGTTACTCCTACCAAAGTGCATAACCTCACACTTGACTGCATTAAACTCCATTTGCCACCTCTCTGCCCAGCTCTGCAGCTTATCTATGTCTCTCTGCAACCTACAGCATCCTTCGTCACTATCCACAACTCCACCGACCTTAGTGTCGTCTGCAAATTTACTAACCCATCCTTTTACTCCCTCATCCAGGTCATTTATAAAAATGACAAACAGCAGTGGACCCAACACCGACCCTTGCGGTACATCACTAGTAACTGGTCTCCAGGATGAACATTTCCCATCAACTACCACCCTCTTGTCTTCTTTCAGCAAGCCAATTTCCGATCCAAACTGCTATATCTCCCACAATCCCATTCCTCCGCATTTTGTACAATAGCCTACTGTGGGGAACCTTATCGAACACCTTGCTGAAATCCATATACACCACATCAACGGGTTTACTCTCATCTACCTGTCTGGTCACCTTCTCAAAGATCTCAATAAGGTTTGTGAGGCACGACCTTCTCTTCACAAAACCGTGCTGACTATCCCTAATCAAATTATTCTTTTCTAGATGATTATAAATCCTATCCCTTATAACCTTTTCCAACACTTTACCAGCAACTGAGGTAGGGCTCACTGGTCTATAATTACCAGGGTTGTCTCTACTCCACTTCTTAAAGAGGGGAACCACATTTGCTATCCTCCAGTCATCTGGCACTATTCCTGTAGACAATGACGAGTTAAAGATCAATGCCAAAGGCTCGGCAATCTCCTCCCTGGCTTCCCAGAGGATCCGAGGATAAATCCCATCCGGCCCAGGGGACTTATCTATCTTCACACTCTGGAGGATTTCTAATACCTCTTCCTTGTGAACCTGAATCCCACCTAGTCTAGTAGCCTGTATCTCAGTATTCTCCTGGGCAACATTGTCGTTTTCTAGAGTGAATACTGTCGAAAAATATTCATTTAGTGCTTCCCCTCTGACTCCACACACAACTTCCCACTACTATCCTTGATTGGCCCTAATCTTACTTTCGTCATTCGTTTATTCCTTAAATACTTAAACCCTTTCTATTCATATACCCATCCAGATGCCATATCAAGTAAGATCAAAGTCAACAAAACACGATCTTTCTGAAGAGTCACTAGACTCAAAACTTTAGACAGAACATATGAAAACTGGAGAACAGGCATAATGTGGTCAATTTCTGTAGTTATTACGTTCGATATTCTGCTTCACAGAAGACATTGGCTCTGCCTAAAGGAGTGACCTTGACCTCCCAGCTGCTCACCATTTCAATAAACCACCTCAATCTCATGCGAACATTTCTGTCCTGGGTCTGCTGCAATGTTCCAGTGAAGCACACGACGTCCTGAAGAACAACACTTCATTCTCCAAAAGGGCATTTTAAGTTTCAATATCGAATTGTGATATGGGCTTCTGGGTAAGGGAAACATGCCATGGCAACTCTGTACTAAACTAATCCAGATCAAGCAGCAAAACAAACTGAAATGTTACTCATTTAGTTGAAGTAATTTAAATGATCTGTTTTCTGACTGTCTACATGAAGTGATCAAAATGGCGAGTGATTCCGAAACACTCCCCTCCTTCTCTGCTTGAATGTGATAGCAGACATCAAGCTCTTTCCTCCCCAGAGACATCAAGACCACAAAAGCCTATTACAGTAAATCACTTACACAACTTCAGAATCAGGCTTCTAAAAATAGTTCTGGGGAAGCAGAGCTCTACTCCTTGGGGAGCAGCTGAACTCCCTGAGAGACCACATATGGGCTTGATTTTCTCATGTTACAGGACGAAAGGAACTGAGAGGGAGCAGGAGGCTGATTCCCTAACTCTGAGCAAAGATCAAAAATAATTTTCAATGATGGGGTGAATACTCACAGTGCCACAGTATTCAATCCTACCAGCCAATGCTGAATAATGGGATTAAAACAGATGGACGTCTGATGACTAGCATTGACATAGAACATAGTACATAGAACAGTACAGCACAGAACAGGCCCTTCAGCCCACGATGTTGAGCCGACCATTGATCCTCATGTATGCACCCTCAAATTTCTGTGACCATATACATGTCCAGCAGTCTCTTAAATGACCCCAATGACCTTGCTTCCACAACTGCTGCTGGCAACGCATTCCATGCTCTCACAACTCTCTGCGTAAAGAACCCGCCTCTGACATCCCCTCTATACTTTCCTCCAACCAGCATAAAACTATGACCCCTCGTGTTAGCCATTTCTGCCCTGGGAAATAGTCTCTGGCTATCAACTCTATCTATGCCTCTCATTATCTTGTATACCTCAATTAGGTCCCCTCTCCTCCTTTTCTCCAATGAAAAAAGTCCGAGCCCAGTCAACCGCTCTTCATAAGATAAGCCCTCCAGTCCAGGCAGCATCCTGGTAAACCTCCTCTGAACCCTCTCCAAAGCATCCACATCTTTCCTATGATAGGGCGACCAGAACTGGACGCAGTATTCCAAGTGCAGTCTAACCAAAGTTTTATAGAGCTGCAACAAGATCTCATGACTCTTACCTTCTGCGGCCTCCCCACTCCGTCAATACTACTTCTCCTTTCACATATCTTTGTGTCATCTGCAAACTTAGCAACAATGCCTGCAACTCCTTCATCTAGATCGTTAATGTCAGTTGAGGTCCCAACACTGACTCCTGCAGAACCCACCAGTCACCAGCTGCCATCCTGAAAAAGACCCCTTCATCCCAACTCTCTGCCTTCTGCCCGTCAGCCAATCCTCAATCCACTCTGATGGGCCAAAGGGCCGTTTCTGTGCTGTAAAAACTCTGGCTGTATGATACAGATTTCAGCAAAACGTACCAAACACTTTGCAATACCCTCAGTGAATCAAACACAACCCTGAGCCTCATATAAACAACAAGTTGGTCAGACAGGCAGGCTTTAAGGAGCAAAGAGGAGGCTAAAGAGAGGTTCAGAGAGAAAATTCTGAAGCTTGCCACTGATAGTGGAGGAATTAAACTTTCAGGAATTCGAAGCTGGAAGCGTTGGAAGAATGTGAGGGGTGAGGTGGCAGCACAGTGGCTCAGTGGTTAGCACTGCTGCCTCACAGCGCCAGAGACCCGGGTTTGATTCCATCCTCAGGCGACTGTGTGGAGTTTGCACATTCTCCCCATGTCTGCTTGAGTTTCTGCCAGGTCCTCAAGTTTCCTCCCACAGTCCAAAGATGTGAAGGTTAAGGTGGACTGGCCATGCTAAATCACTCATAAGTCTAGGTAAGGGGTGGGTCTGGGTGAGATGCTCTTTGGAGGGTCACGATGGGCCGAACAACCTGCTTCCACGCTGTCGGGATGCTATGATCTATGATTTAAGAAACAGGTTCCCCAGTTGGAAGCCTGAAGTAGTGGCTAACTGGGAGTCAATATAGATCAGCAAATAGAGGGGAAATTGGGCGAACAGGGTATGGCATAAGTTAAATGTAGAAGTAACATAGTTTGACTGGTTTCAAGTTTATGTATGGCAGAATGAGAGAAATCAACAGGAGAACAATGGAACATTGAGGCTGGAGGTAACAAAGGCACAAAACAAGGGTTTCAGCAGCTGACAAGCTGAAGCAGATGCTGATACGGGTAAACTCTTGGAGGTAAAATAAATGGTCATGAAACAGAGCTGAAAAATTCATCTCAAATGTGACATTTGGGTTGCAAATGGTCTGGTTCAGCCTCACTTACTTATCAAGAGGAACAGTTTCGATAGTTAGGGACCAAGATTGAGCCCACTTAATGAGAATTAGAGCCAAGAGCTTGAATTTCCAAATATATATATTTGGAGGAATTTCTGATCATCCAGTACTGATTGGTTTGTAAGTACTCAAACAGTTAACAAGCAATAGGAGAGTTGAGAGAGGTGGTCTGATTTCATCAACACACACATGGAAACCAACACAACAGATGATTGGCCTTTCGGGACTAATATTCCCTGGAAATTAAAAGGGAAAGATTTTGGGTTAGAGGAGCAGGAGGAGACCTTTCAGACTCTCCAGTGTATTCTGTTAATCAATAAGATTGTGGCTGATCTAATCTTTGTTCCATGGCCCTTAATACCTTTGGTTAACAACAATCTACCGACTTCAAATTTAGAATGAAGAATTGATCAAGCACATTAACTTTGTGCAGAAAAGCTTTCCAACTTTCTCCCACTGCAGACAGAAATCTCTCCTAATTTAAATCTTGAGCATTCTGGAATATTTAGATGACACTATATCCCTTAGACCTAGGATGCTAAAGCATCCATCCTACTTGTTCCCCTAATATCTTGAAAACTTGGTCAACAAATCATCCCTTAATCTTCTAAATCCAGGAAATGCAATGTTAGTTTGCATCATCTCTCCTAGTTTAACCAGGTATTGTTCTGGTAAATCTACCCTGCGCACCTCAAAAACCGATATCTCATTCATAACGTGTGATGTCCAGAATTGCTCACAGTATCTCCATGTGTTGTCTACGCAGGGCTTTATATTTCTGTGCATCCCAGTGTTCACGATATAAAGTATAGTATCTCTGGATATTTTGTGGTTGATCATGACAGTTTAATGATATACATGGAACCTATGGATCTTGGCTGTGTACACCAACTGGAGAGCAACACGCCGGTTCCTGGTTTTGAAAGTCATTGCAGAACTCAGACACCCTCAGAAGAAAGAAAATTAGAGGTCCCTATATCTCTTCATAGCTCTGCCTCAATTTCCTCCCTGAGGATGCTCCTAATAACCACCTTGACTAACATTTTAATTACTTGTCAGAATATCTTCCCGTTTGTTCAGTTGTCAAATCCTGAGTAACATGAGAGGAGAATTGTGCAACTATTTAAAGTGATATATAAATGCAAATTGTTGTTGCATTCAGCAGGACAACGAACCTTCGGAGGAAAGAGGGGAATTACAAATGCACTCATCATCAATTCAATGACATGATACAATTTTGTAGCAGTTAATACTCAAAAAAAATCAGAGATGGCAGGGGCTGTGATCCAAGAAGGGTGGTGCTGTTCTCTGGGTCCTATTATTATTGAACATGGGGGTCCGGGAGAAGGGAAGATTCATGCTAATCCCAGCAGCTGTCATACTGTGCACTGAAACAGAATTTTGACACCAGAAATAAAGGATTCATTGTTATGCACACTGCTATTAAATGGAGAGAAATCTAGTCCAGGAGTTAATTGTGGGTGACGTCAATTATAAAGGAATGCAAAGGGAACTGGGAGCATATTCAACAGAGAGACATTTGGAGAGGTAGGTGGCTGTATGAACAGTGTTGCGGGAGAACTGGGTCTTGTGGAGACAAAGCACAAGATGTTTTCTAGAGTAAGGAGTTGCAGTTGGAATTGGGTTGGAGAAAAGTTATACACAAGGGAAGTCAAGAATTAAATTTGTTAGATGAAAGTTTGTGATAGACAGAACAGTTCCTGGACCAGCAGCCAGTCAACTGCTTCCCCACACTCGATCCACATCAGCAACTGTTCACACATTTTAACACAGCACATTGGCCAGTTCATTTTCACACTGGACATCATGCCCTCATTCTGTCCTTCAATAGAGAACAACAACAACTGCACGTCTACATATCCCGCTGCTAATTGCCCCTCCCTGTGTCACATTGAACATGACAGAACATCCCCAAACTTTGCCCCTTTAACAGTTAAACACATGGTCTTTACAGCTGCTGCCATTGACCCCTGGGGTTAGAGAGGTGGGTGGGCAGAGAATAAATCAGCCAGGGTTCCTCCTTATCCCCGTCCACTGACCCCTGGGGTTAGAGAGGAGGACATTTGGCCAGGATTCCTCTTGATCTCCTCTGTCTACTGACCGCAGGGATTGGAGGGAGAAATCCTCCTGAACCACTGCAGATAATCTAGTCTAGCTACACACACACACAATGTCCTTATGGACGGAATTCCAGAACTTTGACACTGCAGTGAAAGATGTCCAAGTTAGGATGGGAGTGGCTTAGAGAACACAATATATGAACAAGGAGCAGGAGGAGGCCCCTTCAGCCTGCTCCACCATTTAATACAATCATGGCTGATCTCATCTCAGCCTCAACTCCACTTTCCTGTCCTGCTCCTTGTAACCCTTCAACTCATTACTACGTAAAATCTGTCTATCTCATCCATTGCACTCTCAAGGAATGAATTCTCGAGATTCATGTTTTTTTGGAGAAGTAATTTCTCCTCATCTGTTTTAAATCTGCTACCCCTTATCCTAAAACTATGGCCTCTCATTCTAGGTTGCCCTACATGAGGAATTGTCCACTCTATGTTTAGTTTGTCAATCTCTTTAGCATCTTCAACATCTCAATTAGATTTTCTCTCGTTCTTCTAAACTTCAGAGAATACAGGCCTAAACTGCTCTCTTTATAGGACAAACCCCTTATATCTGGAATCAATCCTGTGAACCATCTCTGAACTGCCTCCAATGCGACCACATCCCTCATTAAGTAAGGGAACTAAAATTCTAGACAATACCCCAGGTGTTGTCTTGCTAATGCCTTGTACAGTTACAGTTCCAGCTTGGGTTGACAAGTGGGAAGTGACATTCATGCCACACAAATGCCAGGCTCTGACTATCACCAATAATAAACAATCTAACCACCGCCCCCTGACATTCTATTGTGTTACCATCACTGAAACCCCCACTATCAACATTCTGGGAGTTACCATTGACCAGAAACCCAACTGGACTCCCCACATAAACACAGTGGCTACAATAGGCGGTCAGAAACTGGGAATACTGCAGCGAGTAACTCACCTCCTGACTCCCCAAATCCTGTCTGCCATCTACAAGGAGCAAATCAGGAATGTGATGGAATACTCCCCACTTGCCTGGGCGAGTGCTGCCCCAACAACACTCAAGAAGCTTGACACCATCCAGGACAAAGCAGCCCCCACCTGATTGGCACAACGTCTACAAGCATCCACTACCCCCACCATCAACACTCAGTACACATTGCTGCTACTATCTACAAGATGCACTGCAGATATTCACCTGTGATCCTCAGACAGCACCTTCCAAACCCTCAACCACTTCCATCTAGAAGGATAAGGACATCAGACATGTGGGGCCACCATCTCCAAGTTCCCCTCCAAGCCACTCACCATCCTGACTTGGAAATATATTGCTGTTCCTTCACTGTTGCTGGGTGAAAAATCCTGGAATTCTGTCCCTAACCTACTTCAGGAGAACTGCAACGGTTCAAGAAGGCAGCTCTCCACCATCTTTTCAAGGGCAACTAGGGATGAGCAAGAAATGCTGGCCAGCCAGCGACACCCACATCCCACAAATAAATAGAAAAAAAAAGTTCCTTACTTTCATACTTTATTCCTTTGGCAATAAATGCCAACATTCTATGTGGCTTCCTCATTACTGCTGTACTTGCATATCAATTTTCTGTGATACATACACAAGGACACCCAGCTCTGTCTGCACTGAAACACACTGAAGTTTTTCTCCATTTAGATAAGTTACTTTTCCACTCCTTTGAAATAAACATACGGATAACCTCACACATATCCAAGTAAGTGGCATCAACCAAAACTGGCCCATTCACCTAAACTATTCATATCCATTTGTAAATTTCTTACTTCTTCGTTACAACTTCCTTTCCCATCCATTTTAGTGTCTTCTGAAAAGGTGTCTATAGTGCTTTCTATACCCACATCCAAGTCATTAATAACCATTGTAAATAGTAGGGGCCTGAAGACCAAACCCTGTGGCACCCCTTTAGCTACATCTTACCAACCAGAAAAAGACCCATTTATCCCTAGTCTCTGCTTTCTGTTGGATGATCCTACATCCAAGTAAATAAATTGCCCTAAATCCAGGTGATCTTACCTTGTGTGCAGCACCTTGTCAAATGACTTCAGCAAGTCTAGATACACTACATCTACAGGATTTCCATTATCCAGCTTGATTGTCACATTTTCAAATAAATTCTAGCAAATTAGGCAAACATGATTTACATTTCACAAAACCATGCTGACTCTCCTGGATTGCATTTTGGCCTTCCAAATGTCTTCTTGTTACTTCCTTAATAGTGGATTTGAACAATTTCCCAATGGCACAGGTTAAACTCACTGGCCTATAATTTCCTATTTACTGCCTTCCTTCCTTTTTGATTAAGGCAATATATTAGCACTTTTCTAATCCACTGTAACCTTTCCCACATCTAGGGAATTCAAGAATATTACCAATGGATCCACTATCACTGCTGCCACTTCCTGCAAGGCCCTAGGATATAGGGTCCCCAGGCACTGGGAACTTGTCTGTCTTAAATTCTAAGTACTTTTCCCCCCATTAATGATGACTGTTCCAAGCTCTACCTTTCCATAACATCGACATTACTATTGGGATGCTTGGTGCTGTCCAAGGCCATCTAGTCCCAACAATACATCACTGAGTCCATTATCCAGGTGAATACTGCCAGAGGGCCAGCGCCGAGGGAACACCGCATTGCCAGAGGGCCAGCGCCGAGGGAGCATTGCACATGTGGATCATCCCAAGGTTTTGTAAGGCAAACTCTTTGTACACCTGTGATTGAGACAGGAATTGACCCTGAGAAAAACAGATTTGAGACATTAACACAGAGCTGCAGCCAGACATTTCCACTCTCTGGTGTTCAGCAAGTCACCAGATACCTGAATTGTGATCAAGGTGCCTCTGGTGGTAGGAAGCACATCTCCTGGTCACTGGATAGGAATGAATTTCACTGGGGCCTGGAACTGTGGAGTTGGAACAGAGCCCACAGAAACTCAGTGAACAGCAGGGGCTCCAGTGCTGCATCAGTGAAAACTGATTGTTTCTCGAAAGCCAACAAATGGTTTCAATTAAACACACAGCATTGATTATTGCAGAAGGCTTGGAGAGTTTCTCAGCTCCCACCAGCTACAACCCTCTCCACATACGGTCCTGTGAACTGTGTCAGAACTGTGAAAAAGGAGACGCCCTGCAGCAGTGCTTCTGAACAGCTGGCTGGCTGGCTGCGTCCAGCAACAAATTACTCCTGTTACTGGAAACATACAGGAGGAGAGGTTCCCAGGTCAGTCTGACTGTGGAATAACCATCAAGAGGGGCACACAGAGAACGAAAGAGGACACGAGGGTGGGCGAGCGAGACAGAGAGAGACACAAAGTCATGAAGAGGGACACACTGGCTCTGGATAGGGAATTCCAGCCAATCCCTAGCCCATGCACATATGCGTATGTATACATACATACACATTGCCATTCAATGGGGTTAGGTGTAGAATGTGCGCAGTGCAGACTTTTGGACTTGCTCTGAGCTTAGGGCTTGGATTGGTATCTGGAGGTATGATGTTATTGCTATTGCTGAGACTTGGTTGAGGGAAGGGCATGATTGACAACTAGTTGTCCCAGGATATCGATGCTTCAAGCAGGATAGAGAGGGAGGGAAAAGGGGTGGAGGAGTTGCAGTAATGGTCAAAGACGATATCACAGCCACACTGAAGGAGGGCACCATGGAAGACTCAAGCAGTGAGGCAATATGGGTAGAACTCAGAAATAGGAAGTTTGCAGTAACAATGTTGGGGCTGTACTACAGGCCTCCCAACAGCGAGCGTGAGATAGAGGTACAAATATGTAAACAGATAATGGAAAGGTGGAGGAGAAACAGGGTGGTGGTGATGGGAGATTTTAATTTTCCCAACATTGACTGGGATTCACTCAGTGTTAGGGGTCAAGATGGAGCAGGATTTGTAAGGTGTGTCCAGGAGGGTTTTCTCGAGCAGTATGTATGTAGTCGAACTCGAGAAAGGGCCATACTGGACCTGGTGTTGGGGAATGAACCCGGCCAGGTGGTTGATATTACAGTAGGGGACTACTTTGGAAATAGCGACCACAATTCCGTAAGTTTTACAATACTCATGGACAAGGATAGGAGTGGTCCTAAAGGAAGAGTTCTAAACTGGGGGAAGGCCGGCTACACCAAGATTCGGCAGGATCTGAGGAATGTAGATTGGGAGAAACTGTTTGAAGGTAAATCCACATTTGATATGTGGGAGGCTTTTAAGGAGAGGTTGATGAGCATGCAGGAGAGACATGTTCCTGTGAAAATGAGGAATAGAAAAGGCAAGATTAGGGAACCAGGGATGACAGGTGAAATTGTGAGACTAGCCAAGAGAAAAAAGGAAGCATACATGAGGTCTAGGCGACTGAAGACAGACGAAGCTTTGCAAGAATATCGGGAATGTAGAGCGAATCTGAAATGTGGGATTAAGAGGGCTAAGAGAGGACATGAGATATTGCTGGCAAACATGGTTAAGGAAAATCCCAAAGCCTTTTATTCATATATAAAGAGTAAGAGGGTAAGTAGAGAAAGGATTTGTCCACTAAAGGACAAAGAAGGAAAGTTATGCGCTCATTCAGAGAAAATGGGTGACATTCTTAACGAGTACTTTGCATCGGTATTCACCAAGGAGAGGGACGTGACGGATGTTGAGGTTAGGGATAGATGTTTGCTTAGTCTAGGTCAAGTTGACATAAGGAAGGAGGAAGTGTTAGGTATCCTAAAAGACATTAAGGTGGACAAGTCCCCAGGTCCGGATCTATCCCAAGTTACTGAGGGAAGCGAGAGAGGAAATAGCCGGGGCCTTAACAGATATCTTTGCAGCGTCCTTAGACACGGGTGAGGTCCCAGAGGACTGGAGACTTGCTAATGTTGTCCCCTTGTTTAAGAAGGGCAGCAAGGATAATCCAGGTAATTATCGACCGGCGAGCCTGACGTCAGTGGTAGGGAAGCTACTGGAGAAGATACTGAGGGATAGGATCTATTCCCATTTGGAAGAAAATGGGCTTATCAGTGATAGGCAACATGGTTTTGTGCAGGGAAGGTCATGTCTTACCAACTTAATAGAATTCTTTGAGGACGTGACAAACTTGATTGTTGAGGGAAAGGCTGTAGATGTCATATACATGGACTTCAGTAAGGCATTTGATAAGGTTCCCCATGGCAGACTGATGGAGAAAGTGAAGTCACATGGGGTCCAGGGTGTGCTAGCTAGATGGATAAAAAACTGGCTAGGTAACAGGAGACAGAGGGTAGGAGTAGAAGGGAGTTTCTCAAATTGGAGACCTGTAACCAGTGGTGTTCCACAAGGATCTGTGCTGGGACCACTGTTGTTTGTGATATATGTAAATGATCTGGAGGAGGGTGTAGGTGGTCTGATCAGCAAGTTTGCTGATGATACTAAGATTGGTGGAGTAGCTGATAGTGAAGGGGATTGTCAGAGATTACAGCAGAATATAGATAGACTGGAGAATTGGACAAATAAATGGCAGATGGAGTTCAATCTAGGCAAATGCGAGGTGATACATTTTGGAAGAGCAAATTCAAGAGCAAACTATTCAGTAAATGGAAATGTCCTAGAGAAAATTGATGAACAGAGAGATCTGGGTGTTCAGGTCCACTGTTCCCTGAAGGTGACAACACAGGTCAATAGCGTGGTCAAGAAGGCATATGGCATGCTTTCCTTCATTGGGCGGGGTATTGAGTACAAGAGTTGGCAGGTCATGTTGCAGTTGTATAGGACTTTGGTTCAGCCACATTTGGAGTACTGTGTGCAGTTCTGGTCGCCACATTACCAAAAGGATGTGGATGCTTTGGAGAGGGTGCAGAGGAGGTTCACCAGGATGTTGCCTGGTGCGGAGGGTGCTAGCTATGAAGAGAGGTTGAGTAGATTAGGATTATTTTCATTAGAAAGATGGAGATTGAGGGTGGACCTGATTGAGGTCTACAAAATCATGAGGGGTATAGACAGGGTGGATAGCAAAAAGCTTTTTCCCAGAGTGGGGGACTCAATTACTAGGGGTCATGAGTTCAAAGTGAGAGGAGGAAGGTTTAAGGGAGATATGCGAGGAAAGTTCTTTACACAGACTGTGGTGGGTGCCTGGAACGCACTGCCAGCGGAGGTGGTAGGCGCAGACATGTTAGCATCTTTTAAGATATATTTGGACAGGTACATGGATGGGCAGGGAGCAAATGGACACAGACCGTTAGAAAATAGATGATAGGCTTAGACAGAGGATCTTGATCGGCACAGGCTTGGAGGGCTGAAGGGCCTGTTCCTGTGCTGTAGGTTTCTTTGTCCTTTGTTCTTTGCTATGGTAATTCAGGGTCCCATCATGGTTATAAGATACAGTAGACAACAGAACTCACTTACATTTTGTCGATCAGGAGGAAGAATGAAACAAAATTAACACCTTGAACAGCACAAACATCCAGATGACACCAACAAACTGATGTCAAATCTCCAGCACAACCAGCAACAATTCAGCTCATCTACTCGATTCTGGGGTTTATACTCCACAAGCGCATCCTCCAACCTCCCTCTCCATCTCATGTATCCCTCTGTCCTGTGTTTTTCCAGCATCCCCTTAAATTCATTGACAGGATTTCCCTCAAGCACTCTGGTGAGAATGTGGAACTTATTCCCACAGAGTCTCTGGGGAAAGAGCTCCTGATTGGATTTATTAGGGATTACTTTAAATTATATTTGACATTCTACATTATTCAGCTAAATCTTGCTTTTCGCCTGCCGTGCCCCTTTTAATCACATGCAGACCATTCTGCGCTGCTCCAGTGCTCTATGATCTCACACACATTGCACATCACTCCCGACTGCTGAGAATTTGCTGGTTTTCAGCAAACTGTCACCTCTAAAGCGTTATCTACTTAGAAACAGGTCAGTGTCTGTTCAACCACACAGCTATTAGCCTGACAGCGTGTCACACCACATTTTACAGCTGCCCATACATAGTTTCAGCCACAGAGCTGAATAAAATATTGCAAGGACCTGTCCCATTCCATTAGAGAGAAACAGGACCATTCACACTCCACTGTTAGCAGCTCAAATTGCTGTACAGAGATCTCCTTTCAAACTGCACTCCACAGGGACAAACTGAAGAAGAACCCAAATGTATCAATCTGGCCCCAGGCTACCAACTCTCCTTCGCAGCTCATTCCCCTACCTACTCCCCCACCCCCGACACCCAAACTCCTCTCCTCCAGCCCCACACACATGTCCCCCCAAAATAGCCCACGTACAACCCCACACCTGCCCCCACGCATCTCCCCTCCTGCACGCCCAACAAGGAGCCGCATTAACCAGCAGAGTCTGTGTGTGTTGGGGGGGGGGGGGGGAAAGAGGGTCAGGGGAGTGGAGGAGGATAAATGATAAATGGAGTGAGGGAAACAAGGGTGAGGTACACATGTACAGTAAGGGGGGAGCGAGGGGCAAGAGTGAGGTGGGCTCCAGTGGGCAGAGAGGCCCCGAAAAAGAAAAGCAGCAACAACATTCTTCCAGCTGCTCTCACTGATGCAGGAAGCCGTATGCACACCGCACCATAACGTGTGTGTGTTTGTGTGTGTGTTTGTGTGTGTGTCCCTCACCAGCCCCCAACTCTGCTCCTCCTATCATCCCTACCCCTCTTCACTCCTCCCGCACCCCAGTGCAGACTCTCCTGCTCCAGGATCTACACTGTGCCCCCTCCCCCACAACACTTTGCCATTTCCTTGCAGCCCCTGGGAAACGGGAGTAGTTTCATTTTTTGTTGAGCAGGTCATTAGGGAGCTGAGAGATTATGCAACACACTGAATTCTTCACAAAAGGGCCAGACAAGATGAAATTAATTCTGGCTGACATCCCAACTTCCAGAGAACAGACAGCCCCTCAGGACTACAACAGGAGCAAGACACTGGGCCCTTCCCCAGAGAGGACAGTGCCTCCCTTCCCCACCCAGTCGGAATGGCGTTATTGGGGAATAGAAAGATGGAGACCCCTGCCCCTCCTTCGAGACAGAGACACCACTCACCTTCAGCTTCTCCCTGGAGAGAGAGAGATCACACAGCTCACAGTCCCTCCCAACACAGATTGCTGGTCCCTTCCCAGAGAGATTTCTTCACGACTACAGAACCCGGTTGATGCCCCCTTCCCCAGAGAGGGCCTAAAGCCCCTCCCAGGCTGATGACTCCTCCCTAGAGAGATCCCATGCACCACCACCTGCCAACCCCACCCAGGTTGATGACCCCTCCTCAGAGAGAGTTCCCTGGACTCAGAGGATCCAGCGAGACTCCATACTGTGGGTGAGTCAGATTTCTCACCGTTATCTCAGTTTCTGTAGAGACGTTTGATCAACAAGTGGACACACCACTTACTGCAGCGATTCAGTATCAGCTGCTAGCCCAGACACAGTGTTATGCCATAACCAGTACCATGGTACTTACCTTCCCAAAGTCCCTCACATCAAACAGGTCAAACGGGTCGAAGAGTTCACTGTTCCTCATGCCAAACTTATCGTGACAAACTTTCAGGAATGTCCGGATGTTCTTCAGGCACAAAAACTACAAAGGGAGATAAATAGTACATTCAGAAAAACGGCTACACCGACATAGACCAACCATTGTCCAATGAAATAACTAACCTTGTGTCAGCATTGAACAACAAACTGTAAGGAACAAAAACAAAGTTGCTGGAAAAACTCAGCAGGTCTGGCAGCATCTTTGAAGGAGAAAACAGAGTTAACGTTTTCGGTCCAGCGACCATTCCTCCGAACTGGTGGTAGCTGGGAAAACGTTTTTCTGCGAAAAACTATTTTCTGCAATATAAACTGATGTTTTCCCAGCCACCATCAGCTCTGAGGAAGGGTCACTGGACCCAAAATGTTAACTTTATTTTCTCCTTCACAGATGCTGCCAGATCTGCTGAGCTTTTCCAGCAAGTTTGTTTTTGTTCCTGGTTTACAGCATCCGCAGTTCTTTTGTCTTTTATTAACAAACTGTAAGCCTCCATTTACACAATTACTAAGACACTTCGTATTTAATATCGCTTAGAGGTGTTACATTCAGGAGTGTGGCAATGCACTTCCAGTTTTGTGGAAGTTACTGGAGTGGTTTCTTTTAAAGAGGAAACTGCAGGGGATGAGCACATTAGAAATGTGGAGCCTGTTCAAGGAAAAGCTCCTGTGTGTCCTAGATAAATATGTACCTGTCAGGCATGGAGGAAGCTGTAGAGTGCGGGAGCTGTGGCTTATGAAGGAGGTGGGGTCTCTGGTAAAGAGGAAGAAGGCAAGAAGAAGGCGGCTGATGTTCAGATGAGATGTGAAGGCTCAGTTAGGGCGCTTGAGGGCTACAAGGTACCCAGGAAAGACCTAAAGAGAGAGCTCAGAACAGCCAGGAGGAGACATGAGAAGTTGTTGGTGGATAGGATCAGGATAAACACTAAGGCTTTCTATAGGTATTTAAGGAATAAAAGAATGACAAGAGTAAGATTAGGGCCAATCAAGGATAGTAGTGGGAAGTTGTGTGTGGAGTCAGAGGAGATAGGGGAAGCACTAAATGTATATTTTTCAACAGTATTCACTCTAGAAAACGACAATGTTGTTGAGGAGAATACTGAGATACAGGCCACTAGACTAGGTGGGATTGAGGTTCACAAGGAAGAGGTATTAGAAATCCTACAGAGGGTGAAGATAGATAAGTCCCCTGGGCCGGATGGGATTTATCCTTGGATCCTCTGGGAAGCCAGGGAGGAGATTGCCGAGCCTTTGGCATTGATCTTTAACTTGTCATTGTCTACAGGACGACTGGAGGATAGCAAATGTGGTTCCCCTGTTCAAGAAGGGGAGTAGAGACAACCCTGGTAATTATAGACCAGTGAGCCTTACCTCAGTTGTTAGCAAAGTGTTGGAAAAGTTTAAGGGATAGGATTTATAATAATCTAGAAAAGAATAAATTGATTAGGGATAGTCAGCACAGTTTTGTGAAGGGAAAATCGTGCCTCACAAACCTTATTGAGTTCTTTGAGAAGGTGACCGAACAGGTAGATGAGAGTAGACCGGTTGATGTGGTGTATATGGATTTCATCAAGATTGATGTGGTGTATATGGATTTCATCAAGGCGTTCGATAAGTTTCTCCACAGTAGGCTATTGTACAAAATGCGGAGGAATGAAATTGTGGGAGATATAGCAGTTTGGATCGGAAGTTGGCTTGCTGAAAGAAGACAGAGGGTGGTAATTGATGGGAAATGTTCATCCCGGAGACCAGTTACTAGTGGTGTACCGCAAGGGTCGGTGTTGGGTCCACTGCTGTTTGTCATTTTTATAAATGACCTGGATGAGGGCGTGGAAGGATGGGTTAGTAAATTTGCAGACGACACTAAGGTCGGTAGAGTTGTGGATAGTGACGAAGGATGCTGTAGGTTGCAGAGAGACATAGATAAGCTGCAGAGCTGGGCTGAGAGGTGGCAAATGGAGTTTAATGCAGACAAGTGTGAGGTGATTCACTTTGGTAGGAGCAATCGGAAGGCAAAGTACTGGGCTAATGGTAAGATTCTTGGTAGTGTAGATGAGCAGAGAGATCTCGGTGTCCTTGTACACAGTGAAAGTTGCCACCCACGTTGACAGAGCTGTTAAGAAGGCATACAGTGTTTTAGCTTTTATTAACAGAGGGATCGAGTTCCAAAACCAAGAAGTTATGCTGCAGCTGTACAAAACTCTGGTGCGGCCGCACTTGCAGTATTGTGTACAGTTCTGGTCACCGCATTATAAGAAGGATGTGGAAGCTTTGGAAAGGGTGCAGAGGAGATTTACTAGGATGTTGCCTGGTATGGAGGGAAGGTCTTACGAGGAAAGGCTGAGGGACTTGAGGCTGTTTTCATTAGAGAGAAGAAGGTTGAGAGGTGACTTAATTGAAACACATAAAATAATCAGAGGGTTAGATAGGATGGATAGGGACAGCCTTTTTCCTAGGATGGTGACGGTGAGCACGAGGGGGAATAGCTTTAAACTGAGGGGTGAAAGATATCGGACAGATGTCAGAGGTAGTTTCTTTACTCAGAGAGTAGTAAGGGAATGGAACGCTTTGCCTGCAACAGTAGTAGATTCGCCAACTTTAAGTACATTTAAGTCGTCATTGGACAAGCATATGGACGTACGTGGAATAGTGTAGGTTAGATGGGCTTCAGATTGGTATGACAGGTCGGCACAACATCGAGGGCCAACGGGCCTGTACTGTGCTGTAATGTGCTATGTTCTATGGAGTTCATAGAAAACTTAATGAACTTTGGAGGTTTTTTTAATTTAAAAACAAGGCTCGAGAAATAACACCCTGGTTCCTGGTGATAACTGCTCATTTTTCTGTAGAACCTACTGTTTTGAACACAAATTTTTTTGGGGGTGGGGGTGTAATAGACAATAGGTGCTGGAGTAGGCCATTCAGCCCTTCGAGCCAGCACCACAGGGCGGAGGAGCTGGTAGCACTCGTTTTCCCTGGTTCGGTTGGAAAGAAACCTACCAAGAACAAGTGGAGTTTGAGAAAAGCTGACTGTGAACAAGCTCTCCAACCCATCTCTCCTATTTCTGAAAGGAACACACTGCACATCAATTCAAGGTGAAGCCCGTTTGTTCTTTCGAAACAGTGATTGATTAATCATGTTTAGATCACAGTTCCTAAGCAAGCTACATCAGAACTTCACCAGCAACCATTCATGACTGACATTTGAGCACACAGAACTGAAAATCTGTAAGATAACACAAAGATAAGTAGGAAAACGAACTGTGATGACAGTGTTGGAGAGGTCCCTTCTGGAACGCTGCGCCCAGTTATAAGGAAGATATTATTCAGCTGGGGAGGGTTCAGAAGAGATTTACTAGGATAATGTCAGGTATAGAAAGTTTGAATTATATACAAAGGCTGGACAGCCTGGGAACTTTTTCATTATAGCTTAGGAGGTTGAGGGGCGACCTAATAGAAGTTTATAAAATACTGACAGGTATAGATAGAGTAAACGATAGTTGTCTTTTCCCTGGGATGTGGGATTTCAATACTAGGGGACACATTCAGGTGACAGAAGAGAGATTTAAGACAGACATGTGAAGCAAATTTTTTTGTTTTACACAGAGGGCGATTCACATGTGGAATGAAGTTCCTGAGGAAATGGTGGATGTGGGCACAATTACAACATTTGAAAGACATTTGGATAAGTACATGAGTAAGAAGGGTTAGAAGGGATATGGACCAAGAAGAGACAGGTAGGAGTAGTTTAGTTTGGGATTATAATTGGCATGGACTGGTTGAACCAAAGGGTCTGTTTCTGTGCTGTATGACTATGACCCTATAAGGACCCTACAAAGGGATATAAATAGGTTAAGTGAGTGGACAAAGATGTGGCAAATGGAGTACAATATAGGAAAATATGAAATTGTCCACTTTGACAGAAAGAATGAAAAAGCAGCACATTATCTAAATGGATCAAGAAAGCTCATAGAATGTTATGGTTTATTGCAAAGAAACATGAATACATGAGTTAGGGAGGTTATGCTTCAGTTATACACAACAGTGAGACCACATCCGTAGTATTTTGTATGGAACTCGTCACTGTACCTACAAGATGATGTTACTATAATCGAAGCAGCTCAGTGAAGGTTTACCAGACATTTCTGGAGTAAGCAGATTGCCTTACGAGGAAAGGTTACACAGTCTAGACCTGTGACCTTTGGAGTTTAGAAGAGCCCGAGGTGACTTCATTAAAATAACTAAGATCCACAGGGGACTTGACCAGGTGAATGCTGAAAGGATGCTTCTTCTTGCAGGTGAGTCTAAATGAGAGGAGTCGTAGTTTTAAAATAAGGGGCACCCATTCAAAACAGCAATAAAAGAAAAGCTTCTTGACCCCCACACCCCAACCCCCAGCGGGTTGAATGTTTTTGGAATTCCCTTTTTCAAAAGGCAGTTGATGCAGAACCTTTAAGTATTTTTAAGGTATATATAGATACATTCTTTGGTACCAAGGGGCTAAAGGATTAAATTATGGATATGCTGCTATGTGGAGCTGAGGTTAAATTCAGATCAGACATGACCTTACTGAATGGTGGAGTAGGCTCAAAAGGGCCAAGTCGCCTTGCTTTCTCCATTTGTCTTCAAAAATATCTAATTGATCAATTACAATCCCTGCAGTGAAATCTGAAAAATTTGTACATATTTTGGGCATATTTAGAGGGAGCATTTGTACTTCTATAATTTTAGCATTATATGTTAGCTAAATTGTTACCAAGTTGCATGCAACTTTATTGAATATTTTCGACAATAACCAATAGTTGTGCCAATTCAGAAACCTGGTTGAGAGGTCATTTTAAGTACCACCTACATTTAATTGGTTACCTTGTTAACTGAACAAAGCATTATTATTTTATAAGACTATGAGACATAGGAGCATAAGTGGATCATTCAGCCCACTGAGACTGCTCCAATGAAATCATGGCTGATCAAACAATCCTCAACTCCACTTTCCTATCTTTTCTCCATAAACCTGGATTCCCTTTCTGAATACAAGTCTATCTCAACCCTGAGCATATTTAATGACTTAGCCTCAACAGCCCTCTTGGGGTAAGACTTTCAAACTTTCACTACTACTAAATTTTTCCTTATCTCTGTCCCAAACATGCAACTCCGTAATCCGAGGTTACTTTAAAAAAAGTGTGGATGAGCACTTCAAATATCATAACATTCAAGGATACAGGAAATCGGGATTCGCACATTCTCAAAGGTAGTTATGTCAGTGAAGACTCGATGGGCCAAAGGGCCTTTTCTGTCCTCTGGTCCTATAGTCTACTACAAGGGAAGACACGCTTTCCACAGCTACCCTGACATTCCTTAAGAATCTTGTATTTCAGCAAGGTCACCTCTCATTCTTCTCAATTCCAACGAGCACAGGCCCAGTCTACGCAACCTCTTCTCATAACATAATGTCTGCATATTGGGGTACGTAAAGAGGGTTCACTGGATTATTTCCGATGCCAGTATATCCTCTCTTAGAAAACAGGGCCAGGGACAGGCAGTGCGCATGGGACCCCATACCCCAGTTAAAGGATCAACAAGGGTGGGGATTTTTTCTCTGTCCTATTTTGGAACCTGTCTCTGCCTCCCTAACCGGTTCTTCCTCTCACCCATCCCTTCCTCCCACCCCAAGCCGCACCCCCATCTACCTACTAACCTCATCCCACCTCCTTGACCTGTCCGTCTTCCCTGGACTGACCTATCCCCTCCCTACCTCCCCACCTATACTCTCTCCACCTATCTTCTTTACTCTCCATCTTCGGTCCGCCTCCCCCTCTCTCCCTATTTATTCCAGTTCCCTCTCCCCATCCCCCTCTCTGATGAAGGGTCTAGGCCCGAAACGTCAGCTTTTGTGCTCCTGAGATGCTGCTTGGCCTGCTGTGTTCATCCAGCTTCACACTTTATTATCCTGAAATGCCCAGCAGGTCTGGCAGCATCTGTGGAGGGAAATCGGAGTTAACATTTCAGGTCAGGTGACCCTTTCTCAGAACTCTTCAGAGGACATTTGGACGAGGGGAGCGCAAACACTGCTCTAGGACCAGTGTCGAGGTGGCACCCCCCTGCCAGAGTTGCAGTCTTTCAAACAGGATGTAAAAGCAAGATCCTTTCAGCTTGGTGCAAAGTTGGTTCCAATAATCTCTGCCTGAGCTCTCTTCAGGGCAGGTGAGTACTGGTGACGGAGGGACCAGGACATCTTAACTAAGAGACAAACTGAAGCGCCAAATCTGGTGTTTTATGTGACATGGTTGAAAACTCTTCACTTTCTGATGTTCCTCACTCCAGGGCAGGTTGATTGCAAGAATTGTTTTGGATTTGATTTGTTGTTTTCACTATTTCCGAATACATGTGACAACTGCTGCTTTGCATGTTATACAGGCAGATTTCTGACCATACAAAGTGCATGAGGAGAGCAGAACAGAATGCAGCATAGTGTTACAGCCATGAAGAAGGAGCGGAGAGAGAGAAAGATCAGAATTAGCCTGTGAAAGGTCTGTGCAAAAGTCTGACATCACTGGAGAATAAGCTGTTCTTGAATCAGGTTGTACATGTATTTAAGCTTTTATATCGCCTGCCTGATAAAAAGGGTGGAGAGTATTATTGGGATGGGGGGGGGTGGTCTTTGATTATGTTGGTTGCTTTCTGACATATCATTGTGGGAATGGAAACCACCAGCTGACCCGCTTTAAATACATCCTGCATCAAATCAGGCAGAAACAAGAGGGACAGAACAGATGGTTGGGGAGATGCTTTAGGGAGTGGACAGGCTCATAAGCCTCAAGGGTACACTTGGCCTTCCACAACTAAGTTCATGAAACCAAAGTCAATGCAGTGCACAACACTGTGATTGAGAATCGAGTTTCTGTTCACAATTATTCATTCAAAGCAGAGTTTTAAACTAACTGCAGGCGGCACTGTAAATGAACACCTACAGGCTGCAGGGACTAGAACAATCAGGCTATTGAAAACCCACAAAGTGACCAAGCCATGCGTAGGAGTGTGTATGTCAAGCATCAGGGCATTGTCTCAGTGAATGTCACCTCATCCATCAACCAAAGCTAAAAACACAATAGTTACTAATATAACAGGAGGAGTGTGCCAAGAATCAAGATCCATGTTTTCACAAAGCAACAAATCAATTTTTTTCTCTTTATTGCTCTTATTGACAATAAAAGACACCATCACAAGGTTATCTTCAACAAAGCTGCAAAAACACTTCTTTTTAAGAACAAACTTATTTTTTGAAACAATTCAAAAACAAGCTATTAACTAAGCTACATTGCAAACTAAACAATATTTCCTTAGTCCCAGACAAACATGACACCACACAGGCCTGCAAAGCATTTCCACATGGAGGAAATAAACTCTGATCAACAGTTCAAACTACTAAAACAAACAGTAGAACAAGGTAACTTTCTCATATCCCTACATTTCCTTACCAACCCAATCATTTGTTGTCAGCCACTGAGTAATGAAGACCCTCAGTTCATGTTAGATGTCACTTCGGCATAAATCGCTTGAGTCATTCAACATCAGAGATAATGGGAACTGCAGATGCTGGAGAATCCAAGATAACAAAGTGTGGAGCTGGATGAACACAGCAGGCCAACCAGCATCTCAGGAGCACAAAAGCTGACGTTTCAGGCCTAGACCCTTCATCAGAGAGGGGGATGGGGAGAGGGTTCTGGAATAAATAGGGAGAGAGGGGGAGGCGGACCAAAGATGGAGAGAAAAGAAGATAGGTGAAGAGGAGAGGGGTGTGAGGGATGTGTTGCGGGAAACGCGGGAGACGCGGTCAAGAGCGTTCTCGATCACTGTGGGGGTCAAAGTTGCAGTCCTTGAAGAACTTGGACATCTGGGATGTGCGGGAGTGGAATGCCTCATCCTGGGAGCAGATGCAGTGGAGGCGGAGGAATTGGGAATAGGGGATGGAATTTTTGCAGGAGGGTGGGTGGGAGGAGGTGTATTCTAGGTAGCTGTGGGAGTCAGTGGGCTTGAAATGGACATCAGTTACTCGCTGGTTGCCTGAGATGGAGACTGAGAGGTCCAGGAAGGTGAGGGATGTGTTGGAGATGGCCCAGGTGAACTTGAGGTTGGGGTGGAAGGTGTTGGTGAAGTGGATGAACTGTTCAAGCTCCTCTGGGGAGCAAGAGGCGGCGCCGATACAGTCATCAATGTAACGGAGGAAGAGGTGGGGTTTGGGGCCTGTGTAGGTGCGGAAGAGGGACTGTTCCACGTAACCTACAAAAAGAGGCAGGCATAGCTGGGGCCCGTGCGGGTGCCCATTGCCACCCACTTTGTCTGTAGGAAGTGGGAGGAATCGAAAGAGAAGTTGTTGAGGGTGAGGACGAGTTCGGCTAGGCAGATGAGCGTGTCAGTGGAGGGGGACTGGTCGGGCCTGCGGGACAGGAAGAAGCGGAGGGCCTTGAGGCCATCTGCATGAGGAATACAGGTGTATAGGGACTGGACGTCCATGGTGAAAATGAGGTGTTGGGGGCCAGGGAATTGGAAATTCTGGAGGAGGTGGAGGGTGTGGGTGGTGTCACAGACGTAGGTAGGGAGTTCCTGGACCAAAGGGGAGAAAATGGAGTCCAGATAGGTGGAGATGAGTTCGGTGGGGCAGGAACAGGCTGAGACAATGGGTCGACCAGGGCAGGCAGGTTTGTGGATTTTGGGAAGGAGATAGAAACAGGCCGTACGGGGTTGCGGAACAATGAGGTTGGAGGCTGTGGGTGGGAGGTCCCCTGAGGTGATGAGGTCATGGATGGTGTTGGAGATGATGGTTTGGTGCTCGGAGGTGGGGTCATGATCGAGGGCGCAGTAGGAGGTGGTGTCAGAGAGTTGGCGTTTGGCCTCGGCGACGTAGAGGTCAGTGCGCCATACTACCACTGCGCCACCCTTGTCTGCGGGTTCGATAGTGAGGTTGGGGGTTGGGGCGGAGGGAGCGGAGGGCTGCCCGTTCTGCGGGGGAGAGGTTGGAGTGGGTGAGAGGGGTGGAGAGGTTGAGGCGGTTAATGTCTCGACGGCAGTTGGAGGTGAAGAGGTCGAGGGAGGGTAGGAGGCCTGGGGGTGGTGTCCAGGTGGAGGACTTGTGTTTGACATGCATGTTGGATTTCAGCATTTGAGGAAATCAGATTATTGATTCACAACCCTCAGGAAACAGTTAGAACACAGAACATAGAACAGTACAGCACAGAACAGGCCCTTCAGCCCACAATGTTGTGCTGACCATTGATCCTCATGTATGCACCCTCAAATTTCTGTGACCATATGCATGTCCAGCAGTCTCTTAAATGACCCCAATGACCTTGCTTCCACAACTGCTGCTGGCAACGCATTCCATGCTCTCACAACTCTGTGTAAAGAACCCGCCTCTGACATCCCCTCTATACTTTCCACCAACCAGCTTAAAACTATGACGCCAGTTCTCAGGTATTTCTTCAAATGATTTATTTTAAAAGATTTTATTATTCCTCAGAGAGAAAAGAGATTTTCCTTTTTACCAGCTTATCCTAACCACCCACATTTTCCACCTTTGTGGCAAAAAACACCAGCTCAGTCCAGAGGCTGTTCCTCGGCAAAGAGCAGAGAGTCAGGAGACAACAGCCATAATAAAACTCCGTGCTTATCTCTTCATTTAACAACAACTTTGGCTTGTACTCTCCACAAAGTCATTTGATGTTTGTCAACAGCAGATAATCTCCAGTTTTTTGTTTACTTTTGGGATCCAGACAAGCACAATGGTAATTTTGTTTCTTCCAGGAATGGTCCAAATCTTCAATATTCCAATTCCCATAATCCATAAATGCGTGTCCCGCGTTCACAATGCCAAAAGGAACAATGCGGTAGGGGATGCTCAGTAGGAAGAGGAGGAGAATGGAAGTAATCATAGAAACAGAGTATAGGAGCAGGAGAACGCCAGTCAGCCTATTCATTATGGTCATGGCTCATCATCCAGTAAAGGCTCCATCCCGCCTCTCTGACCTGTCTGTCTCCTCTCCACCTACCTTCTCCTCTATCCATCTTCTATCTGCCTCCCCCTTTCTTCCTATTTATTTCAGAACCCCGTTCCCCTCTCCCATTTCTGAAGAAGGGTCTAGGCCTGCTCCTCTGATGCTGCTTGGCCTGCTGTGTTCATCCAGCTCTATACCTTGTTATCTCAGATTCTCCAGCATCTGCAGTTCCTACAGTCTCTGGGAAATCTGTGCCATTAGGACATTCTTGAACCAAGTGAGAAAAGGTTTATAGATCTGCAACTTGTCAGACATTACCACGTCTGGGGATTTTGAATAGAATACTGTTATAGGTGAATAGGTCACATGATTTTCACAAGGTCAAGTGGAACGTGAAATATCCTACATTGCAGAGGGACAGGTCAAAAGACCAAGATGGCCATGGTGTCAAAGTTTACATTGGAATTAACAACAGTGCTTGAAATTTCACAAGACATTTTTCTCCCCTCATATGTACAACAAAATTTATTATTCAAAATATTCTTGCACAGCAAATGAATGTTTGAATTATGCTGATGTTGGTTGGCTTGTTATGGTAAATGTTTAAAAATTTAAATCTTGTTCATTGTTTTTTTAATGCCAGTGGCTTTGTGGGGATTCCCAATCACCAGACTCCATATGGGGTCTAGAATACAAGAGCAGGGGTGTACTGCCGAGGCTGTACAAGGGTCTGGCCTGACCACATTTGGAACACTAAGCAGCAGGGTCCTGTATCTAAGGAACAATGTGCTGGCGTTGAGAGAGGTCCAGAGGGCATTTACAATAATCATCCTGGGATTGAATAGCATGATGAGAAGTGACTGAGGACTCAATCCATGTCTAAACATGATGCAATATAGAAGGATAAGGGGCGGATCTCATTAAAAATTACAGAATACTGAGAGACCTGGATAGTGCAGATATGGAAAAGAGGTTTCCAATAGTAGAAGAGCTAGAATCCAAGAACACACTTTCAAGGTGAAGGGATGACTCTTTAAAACTGAGACGAGAAATTTCTTCAGCAAGAGGATGGCGAATCTGTGGGACTCATTGATGCAGAGGGCTGTGGAGGCTAGGTCATTGAGTGTATTTAAGACAGTGATAAAGGGATCAAGGGTTAAGGGGAGAAGGCAGCAGAATGGGGTTGAAAAACGTATTAGACATGATTGAATGACAAGAGTAGACTTGATGGGCAGAATGGGCCCATTCTAGTCTTAAAGGACTGTAACATTCAACGTCATGATCACATCAATGTGTAAACTGTGTGGATCTGAGAAATTGAACATTTCAGCCTCGCTGTCCTTGCACAGAGTAGACATTACTAATGGCCAGGGTGTAAATCAGTCACTTATGAGCTCATAAGGGTGCAAATTTTAGTGTCTCGTAAGTCAAGGATCAGGAATGAAAAGGGCAGGTCAGTCTGGGATCCCAGCTCACAATCACTGCACAGAACTGCCAGAAGAGGTCACATGTGCAGGTGTTCCGGCAGCATGCCCAGCTTCAATATCCTCCCCAGACAAAAAATCAATGCAATTCCACTCCTCTCGCCAGCCTCCACCACTCATGTCCAACCCATGTATCTGGCTTCTCCTCTACCTCTCCATCCCCTTGAGGTTCATCTCTCACTGGCCCCTGCCCTGCCCCCATCCTCCAACCCTTTCCTCAACCTTCAACACGGTCTCACCTGGCCCCTCCCTCAGCCATCAGCCCCACCCCATGTTTCAACAGATCCCCCCACTCCAAGCCCACCTACTCCATGCAGCTGTTCAAGCAGGATCATTAGAAAATGTCCAAAAGATGAAGCCCACACAGAGTCTGAGTTATGCTGATGAACAAGTATGCACCCCCAAAGGGTCACAGAATGGAGCAGGACTGAAGGAGAGCAAGGAATCACTTCCTTTGATTGGGACAACACATCCATCCCAGGACAAGCCAAACAGAGACACGCACGAGAATTCCTAGAAGCATGGCATTCCAACCCGAACTCCATCAACAACACATTGGCTCCAAATCAATCTACCATCCTCTGAGAAAAAGAACAGGAAATGATATCACCAACGCAGGAAATGACATCACCAACCCAAGGTAACATCATCAGTGAGCCTCCGATGAAGCGCTGGTGTTATGTCCCGCTTTCCATTTATCTGTTTAGGGTTAGAAAGCTGGGCATAACACCAGTGCTTTGTTGGAGGCTCACTGATGATGTTACCTAGAATGGTGACGAAACATCTGAAAACTAACCTTCCAGCTCGGCGAGCAAACTCACATCCAGAACCTCAACCTGAGCTACAAATCTTCTCAAAACTCACTAATCACTTCCTTTCTCAGTTGTCTGTTGAAGTGAATTAGATATCACTTGCCATAAATTAATGTGGATTGTGACAAAGTGAACAAGTAGGAAGTTAATTGCTTTCCACTTCCTCCTTCTCAGTGCCAAACTCAAAAGTGCTCCAAAGGGGCACTGAAAAGATTTACTGGAAATCTCCAGAGATTGCTCAGGCACCTTGCCAAAAGGGAATTAAACGCTGGCAGATACACTAAAAAACACTTGCATCAAACAGCTTCACAAGTTTTCAGTACAAACTGGCTTCAATATGCAGGCCAGCAGCAGTGTGCACAGAGAGAGGCACACACCCACAGGTATTGGAGCATGAGGCCATTCTGCATGCTGCACTCCTCACCCACCAAAAGATCCGACATCAAACATTAATGCTCCAATAAAATCTGTGCCACAATGGACAGGGAGGAGTCCACTGAATCACCCTGTGAGGGCTGCAGTCACCAATCCCTAAAAGAGATAATCAATATGATCAGTAGGCCTGCCGTGATCTCCTCAGCGGGGAGAGGGCACAGGAGCCAGGATTGCTATGCTGTTCGTGGACATTAACCTTGAGCCCAGGAGACAGCATCTCAAAGACAAAGACAGCTGGCACCGTGGGTGCAATGACAGGCTAATTCCCAGCTCTGCTGGAACAAAGTGCAATCCAGGGCAAACTGAAGCGAAGATCAATTGTTTGCAATCGGTGGATTAGGGCTGTGTTCCCCATTCGCATCAAAAATAAAAATCCCACCCAAACCAACAGGGTGACCAATGCGAGAGACAGCAGGATTGGGGAATTGGCACTGTCCCTGCGATTTGGATTCCTCACTCTTGACTGAGTTGGGTATTACAGCAACAGGAAGCGATGAATGAGTCTCATTACAGCTGCAGTCTTTTGTTGGAGTGCTCCACCACACACACAATATCAGGCACTAAAAAGCTGACAAAAGAAATAAGAAGCCAACAGAAACTCAACTCAAACCACCTTAAACTCTCAATTGACAAACTTCACCACATCCAGACCCAAGCACGGATTCCTTTACTCAAGCCGAGGTAGGTTAACTAAATCACAGCTGGCCCCACAAACACATACAATTCCCAGAGCGGGAGCAGGGTCTCCTCCAATACAAGTACAGTCAAAAAGACCTTATTGGGACGATCAAAATACTGATTTTGAACAAATTTCAAGAGACTAAACTCTAAAACTTCACTATGGCTTTAGCTGCCTCACTCAGGCAGTCAAGTGATGGCAATGATTTTCTGAAATACAACTGTTACCAAAACCAACTCAAGACCGAGAAAGCTCGGAACTGCAGCAAGGTAAACGACCATTAATTCTGCTTTATTAACAACAGCATAGCACTGTCTTGACACTGACCCTCAACAGTGTGGTCCTCCCTCAGCGCTGACAATAAACAGCCAGTCTAAAGAACACAGACAGCATCTAAATGGATATAAAATGGTGTTTTTTTAAATAATTCAAGAATATGTCAATGATTCAGAAGTCAGTTATTTAACTGCTATTAGCCTAGCCTGAAGGACTGGAGGTCAGTCATCTTGGTCCAGGATATTTTCACAATTCCTCAGGGTAGTGTCCTAGGCCCAACCATCTTCAGCTGCTTCATCAATGATCTTCCCTCCATCATAAGGTCAGAAATGGGGATGTTCATTGATGGTTGCACGATGTTCAGCACCGTTTGTGACTCCTCAGATACTGAAGCAGCTCATGTTCAAAAATACATCAAGATGCTCAGAAGTTAGCACTGCTGCCTCACAGCACCAGGAACACGAGTTCAATTCCACCCTCAGGTGGCTTCTGTGTGTAGTTGGCGGGGGGGGGGGTCACAGTGGCTCAGTGGTTAGCACTGCAACCTCACATTATCAAGGACCTGGGCTCGGTTCCGCCCTTGGATGTCTGTATGGCGTTTGCACATTCTCCCAGTATCTGCATGGGTTTCCCCCGGGGATGCTCCGGTTTCCTCCCACAGTCCAAATATGTGCAGCGTAAGTGGATTGCCCATGCTAAATTGCCCATAGTACATAGAACATAGAACATAGAATATTACAGCACCGTACAGGCCCTTCGGCCCTCGATGCTGTGCCGACCTGTCATACCGATCTCAAGCCCATCTAACCTACACTATTCCATGTACGTCCATATGCTTGTCCAATGACGACTTAAATGTACCTAAAGTTGGTGAATCTACTACCGTTGCAGGCAAAGCATTCCATTCCCTTACTACTCTGAGTAAATAAACTACCTCTGACATCTGTCCTATATCTTTCACCCCTCAATTTAAAGGTATGCCCCCTTGTGCTCGCCGTCACCATCCTAGGAAAAAGGCTCTCCCTATCCACCCTATCTAACCCTCTGATTATTTTATATGTTTCAATTAAGCCACCTCTCAACCTTCTTTTCTCAAATGAAAACAGCCTCAAATCCCTCAGCCTTTCCTCGTAAGACCTTCCCTCCATACCAGGCAACAGCCTAGTAAATCTCCTCTGCACCCTTTCCAAAGCTTCCACATCCTTCTTATAATGCGGTGACCAGAACTGTACACAATACTCCAAGTGTGGCCGCACCAGAGTTTTGTACACCTTCACCATAACCTCTTTGTTCCGGAACTCAATCCCTCTATTAATAAAAGCTAAAACACTATTACAGTAAATGGAATAGTGTAGGTTAGATGGGCTTGAGATCGGTATGATTTTTGTACAGCTTCACCCTAATCTCTTGGTTCTGGAACTCGATCCCTCTATTAATAAAAGCTAAAACACTGTATGCCTTCTTAACAGCCCTGTCAACCTGGGTGGCAACTTTCACTGTGTACATGGACACCGAGATCTCTCTGCTCATCTACACTACCAAGAATCTTACCATTAGACTTGTACTTTGCCTTCTGGTTACTCCTACCAAAGTGCATCACCTCACACTTGTCTGCATTAAACTCCATTTGCCACCTCTCAGCCCAGCTCTGCAGCTTATCTATGTCTCTCTGCAACCTACAGCATCCTTCGTCACTATCCACAACTCTACCGACCTTAGTGTCGTCTGCAAATTTACTAACCCGTCCTTCTACTCCCTCATCCAGGTCATTTATAAAAATGACAAACAGCAGTGGACCCAACACCGACCCTTGCGGTACATCACTAGTAACTGGTCTCCAGGATGAACATTTCCTATCAACTACCACCCTCTTGTCTTCTTTCAGCAAGCCAATTTCCGATCCAAACTGCTATATCTCCCACAATTCCATTCCTCCGCATTTTGTACATCAGTTTACTGTGGGGAACCTTATCGAATGCCTTGCTGAAATCCATATACACCACATCAGCCGGTTTACTCTCATCTACCTGTTTGGTACCTTCTCAAAGAACTCAATAAGGTTTGTGAGGCACGACCTTCTCTTCACAAAACCGTGCTGACTATCCCTAATCAAATTATTCTTTTCTAGATGATTATAAATCTTATCTCTTATAACCTTTTCCAACACTTACCCAACAACTGAGGTAAGGCTCACTGGTCTATAATTACCAGGGCTGTCTCTACTCCCCTTCTTGAACAGGGGAACCACATGCTCTATCCTCCAGTCATCTGGCACTATTCCTGTAGACAATGACGAGTTAAAGATCAATGCCAAAGGCTCGGCAATCTCCTCCTGGCTTCCCAGAGGATCCGAGGATAAATCCCATCCGGCCCAGGGGACTTATCTATCTTCACATTCTGAAGGATTTCTAATACCTCTTCCTTGTGAGCCTCAATCACACCTAGTCTAGTCGCCTGTATTGCAGTATTCTCCTGGGCAACATTGTCGTTTTCTAGAGTGAATACTGTTGAAAAATATTCATTTAGCGCTTCCCCTATCTCATCTGACTCCACACACAACTATCCTTGATTGGGCCTAAGCTTACTTTCGTCTTTCTTTTATTCCTTAAATACTTATAGAAAGCCTTAGGGTTTACCCTGATCCTATCCGCCAACAACTTCTCATGTCTCCTCCTGCCTCTTCTGAGCTCTCTCTTTAGGTCTTTCCTGGCTACCTCGTAGCCCGCAAGTGCCCTAACTGAGCCTTCACATCTCATCCTAACATAAGCCGCCTTCTTCCTCTTGACCAGAGATTCCACCTCCTTCGTAAACCACAGCTCCCGCATTCTACAGCTTCCTCCCTGCCTGACAGGTACATATTTATCTAGGACACACAGGAGCTTTTCCTTGAATAAGCTCCACATTTCTAATGTGCCCATCTCCTGCAGTTTCCTTCCCCATTCTATGTTCCCTAAATCTTGCCTAATCTCATCGTAACTGCCTTTCCCCCAGCTATAACTTATCCCTTTCCATCACTAAAGTAAACATAACAGAATAGTGATCGCTATCACCAAAGTGCTCACCTACTTCTAAATCTAGCACCTGGCCGGGCTCATTACCCAATACCAAATCTAATGTGGCTTCGCCCCTTGTTGGCCTATCTACATACTGTGTCAGGAAGCCCTCCTTCACACACTGGACAAAAACTGACCCATCTATAGTACTCGAGCTATAGTGTTCCCAGTCAATATTTGGAAAGTTGAAGCCCCTATGACATCTACCCTGTCTCTCTCACTCCTATCGAGAATCATCTTTGCTATCCTTTCCTCTACATCTCTGGAACGATTAGGAGGCCTAGAGAAGACTCCCACCAGGGTGACCTCTCCTTTCCTGTTTCTAACCTCAGCCCATACTACCTCAGTTGACGAGTCGCCAAACATCCTTTCTGCAACTGTAATACTGTCCTTGGCCAACAATGCCACACCTCCCCCCCAGCTTTTACCATCTTCTCTATTCTTACTGAAACATCTAAATCCTGGAACCTGCAACAACCATTCCTGTCCCTGCTCTATCCATGTCTCCGAAATGGCCACAACATCAAAGTCCCAGGTACCAACCCATGCTGCAAGTTCACCCACCTTATTCCGGACGCTCCTGGCATTGAAGTAGACACACTTCAATCCAACTTCTTGCTTGCCGGTGCCATCTTACTTCCCTGAAACTTTATTTTGGACCTCCCTACTCTCAACCTTTTCTATAGTCGAACTACAATTTTGGTGCCCATCCCCCTACTGAATTAGTTTAAACCCACCCGAACAGCCTTAGCAAATTTCCCCCCCAGGATATCGGTACCCCTCTGGTTCAGGTGAAGACCATCTTGCTTGTAGGTGGGACGTCTACCCCAGAAAGAGCCCCAATTATCCAAGAATCCAAAACCCTCCCTCCTGCACCATCCCTGTAGCCACATGTTCAACTCCTCTCTCTCCCTATTCCTCGCCTCACTAGCACGTGGCACGGGCAACAAACCAGAGACAACAACTCTGTCCGTCCTAGCTCTCAGCTTCCATCCTAGCTCCCTGAATTTCTGCCTTAAATCCCCATCTCTCTTCCTACCTATGTCGTTGGTGCCAATGTGGACCACGACTTGGGGCTGCTCCCCCTCCCCCTTAAGGATCCCAAAACTACGATCAGAGACATCATGCACCCTGGCACCTGGGAGGCAACACACCAACCGTGAGTCTCTCTCGTCCCCACAGAACCTCCTATCTGTCCCCCTAACTATGGAGTCCCCAATGACTACTGCTCTGTTTCTCTTCCCCCTTCCCTTCTGAGCAGCAGGGACGGAGTCTGTGCCAGAGACCTGTGTTCAGGTATGTATAGATTTAGATGGGTTGTGGCAGGGAGGGGGAAATGGGTCTAGGTAGAATGCTTTGAAGGTCGGTGTGAACTTCTTGGGCTGAAGGACCTGTTTCCACACTGTAGAGATTCTATGATGTAGACAATATTCAGGCTTGGGCTGACAAATTGCAAGTAACATTTATGCCACACAAATGCCAGGCAATGACCAGCTCCACTAAAAGTCAAACCTACCATCTCCCCTTGATATTCAATGGTATTACCATCACTGAATCTCCCACTATCAATATAGAAGGGGGTTACCATTGGACTCACCACATAAACACAATGGCTACAAGAACAGGAATCCTGCAACAAGCAACTCACCTCCTGATTCCATAAAACCTGTCCACCATCTACAAGGCACAAGTCAGCAGTGTGCTGGAATAGTCCCTCCTTACCTGGACAGGCGCAAGTCCAAAAACACTCAAGAAGCCTGACACCATCCAGGACAAAGCAGCCCACTGGATTGGCACTACATCCACAAGTGTCCACTCACCCCACCACCTACGCTCAGTAGCAGCAGTGAGTACCATCTACACGATGCACTGCAGAAATTCATCAAGGCTCCTCAGACAACACCTTTCAAACCCATTCACTTCCACTTCCATCTGGAAGGACAAGGGCAGCAGACATATGGGAACACCACCCCTTACAAGTTCCCCTTCAAGCCTCTCACCATCCTGACCTGGAAATATATTGCCATTCCTTCACTGTCACTGGGTCAAAATCCTTGAATTCCTATTTTAAGGGCATTGAGGGTCAACCTACAAACATGGGCTGCTGCAGTTCAAGGAGGCAGATCCACCTTCTCAAGGGCAACTAGGGATACAAAATAAACACTGAGCCCAGCCAGTGATGCCCACATCCTACAAATGAGCAAAAATTCAAGTCCTGCACAAGCTGCCAGGGAAGGTGCTCAATGACAGAATTTGGGAATCAGTGATGCCAGGGTCAGATAGGATTTGGTATCATTCAGTGTAACAACATTCTCAGAATTTCTGCACCACTTCTCCCTGCTTCCAAACTCAGACTGAACCCAGATTTGGTCTGACTGCACAGTGTTGGAGATATAAACTGCTCACCAACTAGGTGCATTGGATATCTCTGGCTCCAGCCTGCAGTTCTCCCTGTAAAAAGCTGAAATCCTCACCTGCTCTTCCTGTCGTCCCCTTCCAGTGAACAGGTCCTGCCAACAGCCCACTCTCAATAGGCCAAACTGAGGGCAAAAGAGCTGGATAGCAAGGGGGCAGAAGCAAGGGTCAATAGAAACTGGAGGGAACAGCAAACAGGGAACCCAAGGGGAGAAAACACTAAAGCTGGTGAATGAGATGGGTGAAGTGCCTTATAAACTTCAAAATGGAGTGCCAGTGCAATTGGTATATTCATTTTCCAAGTATTAATATTTCTGAATTGTTTTTTCCCAATGGGGATCTGGGTAGAAGTAGAAAGCCAAGGGAGCAGATGAGTCAATGTGCAAAGGAGGAAGGGAGCATGTTCAGAGAAGGAATCACAGTGACTGCACTTACTTCATTGGGTTCGGTTATCAAAGTTGGCAAGATAGCTGTTTTGTAATGCAGAGTAATGCCAACAGTGTGCGTTCAATTTGTGCACCAGCTAAGGTTACCATGAAGTTCCACTGTCCCAACTTACCTCCTCACCAGAGGCATTGTGACCCTCAGGTTAAACCACTACCAGTCATCTCCCTCTAATGGTCCATTAAGACATCAGTGAGTTCACCCCTATTTCTTTCGGTGAGTAAACTAACTCGATGCGCGAAGGCCCTCCAGAAAGGCATATCTGGTAAGTCTTTAGTGATCCACAACAAACAAAACAACACAAACTCCTGGTCTTGCAAATCACTTTCCAACTTCTCCAATATCCTCGAATCTGCTATCATCTCCAGTGTCCCAGATTTTGATCAGCCACCACTGGGGATCATCCACTTCACCAACACCTTCCACCCTAACCTTAAGTTCACCTGGACCACCTCTGATATCTCTCTCACCTTCCTGAATTTCTCTGTCTCCATCTCCGGCAAACACCTCGAAATCAACATCCACTTCAAGCCCACCGACTCTCACCGTTACCTAGAAAGCACCTTCTCCCACCCAAATTCCTGCAAAAAAATGCCATCCCCTATTCCCAACTCCTTCGCCTCTGCCACACATGCTCCCAGGATGAGGCATTCCACTCCTGTACATCTCAGATGTCCTTGTTTCTCAAGGACCACAACATGCCCCTCCTCAGTGGTCGAAACCACCCTCGACCATGTCTCTCACATTTCCCGCAACTCATCCCTCACACCCCGTCCCCACAATAACAACCAAAACAGAATCCCCCTCACCCTCATACCACCCCACCAACCTCCGGATCCAACACAGCATCCTCCAATATAACAAAGTGTGAAGCTGGATGAACACAGTAGGCCAAGCAGCATCTCAGGAGCACAAAGGCTGATGTTTCGGGCCTAGACCCTTCTTCAGAGAGACAGTCAGCTCTCAGTCTGCATGTCAGGTAGGTGGCTGCGAGATCCAGAAGTCAAATCAAATAATCTCAACAATTCCAATTCTCGCTCTTCCGTCTCGTCTGTTCAAGTAATGATTCATCTCTGACCATGCAGAGGAGAAGGGGTCTAAGTTTGGGAAAAAGAACAACAATTTTCACAACATTATAGGCAAGGGATGGGGGATGGAGAGAGACCTGGTAACAGAAGGGAAATGGAGCGATGCTAGGCAGAAGACAACTAAAGGGAATTTAAAGAGAAATAACCTAATCAAACGTTCAAGACCAAAAGCAAAAGTTTCATTAAAGAATGTGTCAAACTGAAGGCTATTTTTAAAAAAAAGAGATAAAGAGGTTCAAGTGTCTTTCAGTGCCTCTTTTCCTCTCACCATTTCTCTCTGTCTGTCTATCTCCCTGTCCCCGACATCTGTCTGTTGCTCATCAACAATCTCTATTGATCTGGTGCGTGAAATGCCCAGGCTTTGCAAAGGTAACACGGTCAGATCTGGCTAATGCACAGCTAATCCACAATGATTTATTCTAACCTGTCCTATGCACAAACCTGGAACCAAATAAATCCTTATCAAACCCCTGGCAGAGAGCTGGCATGGTTCATATCATGACCGTCTCAGCCGTGACTCAAATAGCTGTAGGGAACAGCTTGACAATGAGGAGTGAAGCACATAAAACAGAAGACGGGGGATGGAGCAAAATTCCTACTCACTCTTACACCGCGCACCCCACGCCCCTGAAGCAACCCCGCTCAGCCTGACGTGCGGATTCTACTGTCTTGGGGAATTTACATGGGTAATCTCTTCTCATTCCAGTCTAATTGAAGAGTTAAGTTCCCATTTATCAGCTTCCTTCACAGCGTGGGAACATCTTAAAGCAATTCACCAGTGAGGTGCTTCACTCTGCAATTTCAGCTTTTTGTACAGATATCACACAAGTTTTCACAATCCATCAATGAGAAGGAAGTTAAGTTTATGGGAAATTAAAACAGAAGAATGCTGGAGAACCTCAGCAGGTCAGGCAACATCTGTGGAGAGAGAAAAACAGTTAACCTTTCAGGGCTCTTTCCCCACAGAAGCTGCCCAAATGCTGAGTATATGGAGCATTTTTGTATTTATTTCAGAGCGCTAGCAACTACTGATTGTGCCATTTGACAGGTCATTCTGTAATTTTTTGAATGAGATTTTGCTAGGCACTGGAGAAACTCTCCTGCTCCTCAACAAATTATTTCCCCTGATCAGACAGAGAGGGCCTCAGTTGAAGTCCCTACCAAAATAGTGATCATCCCAACAACAAGCTCCCTCACAACTGCCACTGAGTGTTGTGTTGGATTATTAGGAAAGCAATCAACTGAACTTAAACGTGGCAAGTGTTTATTTCTATAGAAAGACAACAATGTATGGATCCTGATGATGCTGGGCTTCCCCTGGCCGTGTTTCTTCTATTCAGGGACCAGTCACATTAAAAGGTTATTTCCCTGGATTGATCACTGTGAGCAGTCTTGCTCAGAGCTTCCCCTACACCAGATGGTTCATTATGACTGAGGCAGCGGCGGCTGCAGAGAGGTCAGTGAATCTCATTTGAAATGCGTTTGTCTTATTTTGCACGTTGGACCCGGAGGCAGATGCTGCCTGGGTGTCAGTGTGTTCAGAATCTGTCATCATCCAACTACAGACCTCGACCAAAATAGAATCCTCACTACCACTGCCTGAGCAGATCACCACATTTTGGAGAAGTATAATGAGTGCTTTCATCCAATCAGTAGTAACATACAGACACACCAACAAGGAGCAGGAGCAGGCCACTCAGCCCCTTGGGCCTACTCAATGTTCAGTTAGATCACTGCAAATTGGATTGTAACGTCAATACTGTGTTCCTACTCCAAAAATGTTTCAATCTTTGCCTCTTCCCCAACAAAACTGCATTAAACACAATACCCAACTGCCACTTTCCTCCTCACCTCAGAATCTCGCTGAACTATTTAGAGTCTGGCCTATCACCAATTCCCTTGAAAGTCAGGGGCTTTTGAACTGCCAAACATTCTCCTGGGGTAGGTTGTTGCTGAGCGCAGGGGTAAACTATGATGACTCATACACTGTTAAGTACTCAAACCAAAGACAAACAGAGATGGCAATCACCTTCACTGGGTCTTGAGATGTGCCCCAGCTTCACAATGACTCACTCAAAAGTCCAATCAAAGCACCAGAGTTCCCAAGCTACAGGCTACACTTGCTAATCATTTGCTCAGTGAGAGAAACCGTGCAATTGCCCTAAGCACCCAACATTATGAGGGGGATAAAATTCAGCCAGCTCCCCACCACCGAAGGGGCTGCGAGAACCTAAAGTGGGAGAACCCCAACACTTGCATACAGAGTCACTTGGGAGATACTGTGCCCATGAAACCGTTCAGATAAATTAAAGCCCACAGCACACTTGGGAAAGTGATGAGTGATGGGAAAAAGAGGGAGAATGGTCAATGACGTTTTTGTGAATGTAAAGCTGTTTCCTGAGCTCTTCAACAGGGCACGGTATTGATGCTTTGTTGCTTGTGATTAATATTAATGATATAGATTGAAATTACAGATAACATAAACATTAACTGAGTAGTTAAGAGTGACGAGCATAGATATCAACTGGAGGATGATATTGATTGTTTGGTTGAATGGGTGGACAAATGGAATTCATCCCAGGATGTTATGCATTTAGGAGGGCAGACGGAGTGAGGGAATATACACTGCACAGGAACATATTTTTGTGTGTGTGTGCGTGTGCGTGTGTGTGTGTGTGTGCGCGCGTGTGCGTGTGCGTGTGCGTGTGCGTGTGCGTGTGTGTGTGTGTGTGTGTGTGTGGGGGGGGGGCAGAGAAGGAGAGGAAGTAAAAGACCTTGTGCACGTCTAGTGGTAAAGGTGGCATATGAGATGCTTTCCTTCTTTGGGCAAAGTCTTGATTACAAAAGCGGGGATGAGATGCTGTAACAGGAGTTGGATACAGGACATCATGCTCCAGCTGAACAGGAATTGGTAAGGTCACATTTGGAGTACTGTATACAATTCTGGTCACCCTGCTATAGGATGGGTGTTATTAAACTGGAAAAGGTGCAAAAAAGATTTACAAGCATGTTACAGAGATTGGAAGGTTTCAGTTATAAGGACAGACTAGGACTTTTTCCTTGGAGCAGAGGAGACTGAGGGGTGACCTTATAGAGGTTTATAAAATCATGAGGAGCATAGGTAAGGAGAATAGCCAAGGTCTTTTCTCCAGGATAGGGGAGACCAAAGCTAGATGATATGTGTTTAATTTGAGAGGGGAAAGATTTAAATTAGACCTAACGAACAAACTTTTCAGAGGGTGGTTCATATGTGGAATGGACTGCCAGAGGAAGTGATAGATATAGGTACAGTTATAACATTTAAAAGACATTAGGATGGGTACACAAATAGGAGAGGTCAAGCAGGTTATGGGGCAAATGCAGGAAAATAGGACTAGTTCAATTTAGGAAACCTAGTCGGCAAAGACAAGCTGGGCTGAAGGGCCTATTTCTGTACTGTATGACAACGACTCTATCACTATATCAGACATTGGTTAGGCCAGTGAATGAGAAAGGGAACAGAGAATATTGGAAGGCAAGCTTCTAGGGTCCAAACAGGATTTCTGAAGAATGGAACATTCTTTTCATAATATACAATATTTTGTCTCGTTAACCCCTGTTCTTCAGTGTACTCAAGGCTGTTGCAACATTTATGAAGCAGTGTCACACATCCGGCATTCCATTCCAACACAACTCATTAACCTAGCTTCTGCATATTTCATCATATTTTAAGAATAAATTATGCAGCCATTTTGATGTCGAATGCAGCAGCTCCCCAGGCCTCTCATTAAGAAGTTGCAAGCTAATCTCTGGTACCCCAGTGGCTTGATCAGTAAGTTGACATTGAACCCCACAAAGTTACAAGATCTTGGAGTCCAGCCAGATTTGTGGGCAAGTTCACCAGTGTGCCAGTCAGAGCTGCTTGTGGCTCCAGAGCCCTGATAAAAACAGAGCACAGTCAGGTTGTGTCACTGTCCCTGATCACTATCTTAGTGACCCTGTGACAACAGCAAGTGAGAGGTTCCCTGTATCATAGAATCTCCGAGCGGAGGGAATTTGTTCACAGCAACCTTTCAAACGGCACTTTACAGAGCATTATAACTCACAGTGTGAATAAATCTTCTCATCTCCAGCCTGCTTCCCAACACCTTCATTCTCTACCCAATAATTAGTGGCTTCAGTGGTTCAAGAATCAGTATCTCCTTCTCTACTCGATCAAAAACAAAACTGAATCTTCCCCTGAGCCATCTGTTTTTGCCATGAGACTTTTTGGGCTCCAAACTGGCTTAGCAGGAGGATGGCACCCAAGGTGGTGTGGTCAGCAAGGTTTTGGAAAGAATTCTGAGGGATAGGATTTATGACTATTTGGAAAAGCATAGCGTGATTAAAGGGAGTCAGCATGGCTTTGTGAGGGGCAGGTCATGCCTTACAAATCTTATTGAGTTCTTTGAGGAAGTCACGAGACAGGTTGACGAGGGTCAAGCAGTGGATGTGGTGTACGTGGACTTCAGCAAGGCATTTGATAAGGTCCCCCATGGCAGGCTCATTCATAAAGTCAGGATGTATGGGATACAGGGTGATTTGGCTGTCTGGATTCAGAATTGGTTGGCTGACAGGAGGCAGAGAGTGGCTGTAGATGGTAAGTATTCTGCCTGGAGGTCAGTGCTGAGTGGTGTCCCGCAGGGCTCTGTTCTTGGGCCTCTGCTCTTTGTAGTTTTTATAAATGCCTTGGATGAGGAGGTTGAGGGGTGGGTTAGTATGTTTGCTGATGACACAAAGATCGGAGGTGCCGTTGATAGTATCGAGGGCTATTGCAGGCTTCAGCGAGACATTGACAGAATGCAGAGCTGGGCTGAGAAATGGCAGATGGAGTTCAACCTGGATAAATGCGAAGCGATGCATTTTGGAAGGTCGAACTTAAATGCTGAATATAGGATTAAAGGCAGGATTCTCGGCAGTGTGGAGGAACAGCAGGATCTTGGTGTTCAAGTGCATAGCTCCCTCAAAGTTGCCACCCAGTGGATAAGGTTGTTAAGAAAGCATATGGTGTTTTGGCTTTCATTAACAGGGGGATCGAGTTTAAGAGCCACGAGGTTTTGCTGCAGCTCTGCAAAACCCTGTTGAGACCACACTTGGAATATTGTGTCCAGTTCTGGTCGCCCTATTATAGGAAAGATGTGGAGGCTTTGGAGAGGGTGCAAAGGAGGTTTACCAGGATTCTGCCTGGACTGAAGAGCTTGTCTTACGAGGAGAGGTTGACTTTTCTCTCTGGAGAGAAGGAGGAAGAGAGGTGACCTGATCGAGGTGTACAAGGTAATGAGAGGCATGGATAGAGTCGATAGCCAGAGACCTTTCCCCAGGGCAGGACTGACTGCCACGAGGGGTCACAGTTTTAAGGTGTAAGGAAGAAGGTATAGAGGAGACGTCAGAGGGAGGTTCTTCACCCAGAGAGTTGTGAGCACATGGAATAGTTTTCCAGTGGTAGTCGTGGAAGCAGAGTCATTAGTGACATTTAAGCGACTGCTGGACATGCACATGGACAGCAGTGAATTGAGGGGAATGTAGGTTAGGTTATTTTATTTTTGGATTAGGAATATTCCATGGCATAACATCGTGGGCCGAAGGGCCTGTACTGTGCTGTACATTTCTATGTTCTACGTTCTAAGGAACTCTGATAGGAGAGGAATAAAACCAAAGTGCTGGAGAAACTCAGCAGGTCTGGCAGTATTTGCGGAGTGAGAAACAGAGTTAACGTGTCAAGTCCGATATGACTCTTCAAAATAGGAAACAAACAAGGTTTGTTATAGAAAGTTTCATTTTAAAAAAGTGGAAAACAAAGTGAAAGGCAGCAGAAACAAACATTAGCATCAAATAGAATCAAATAGTGCTAAAGAGACAAAATTAAAGAGTCCGAATTTATGCAGCATTCCCAATAAGAGAAATGAAATGAAGACACAAATAAATGTAAATGGTTATGATCTCATTGTTAATATGCAGATGTGGCAATAGGAAGACCATGTTAGGAACTGAGTATTCAATAATTTTCAGAGATACAGAAAGGACCAAGAGAAAGGAAAAGAAGGTGGAGTAGTGCCGATAGTAAGAGACAGAATCTGTCTGTTCACGAGAGAGAGGATCTTAGATCAGAAGACAATCTGTTTTGTGGAGCTAAAAAATAGCAAGGGGCAGCAAACATTCACAGAACTTGTTAAAAGCTAGTTTCACAGTGGTGGAATGTAGAGCTTGGCATATATCAGAAAACTGCAAGAGTTTATAACAAAGGTAATACAGTAATCATGGGAGACTTCCATCTACATATAGGATAAATCTGGTCAGCATTAATACTATAGAGGGCAAATTCATGGAATGTGTACATGATACTTTTCTAGAATGGAATGTTGAGGGAATGAGAGTTGCGGCGTAAGAAAACAGTAGAAAAGTTAAATTGTGACTTTGAGTCTGTCTTCACTGAGGAAGATATAAGAAATAATAGATATGAAGGGAAACTGAAAATGAGGAATTGGAAGAATTGTATTTTAAATTTGTTCATTTTATGTGAAGATGACTTGAAGAAGGTGGTTGTGAATATTCTTAAACATCTGTGGTCCTTGGGGTGTAGGAACACCTATGTTGCTGTTCAGAAAGGCGGTCCAGCATTTTGACCCAGTGTTGGTGAAGAAACAGTGACATAGCTCCAGGTCAGGGTGGTGCATGGCTTGGTGGGGAACTTGCTGCCCTTATTCTTCTAGGTGATAGGGACTGTGGGTTTGTACGGTTGTGTTGGCAGCACCTTAGTGAGCTATTGCAGTGTATCTTGCAGATGGCACACACTACTGCTACTGAGCATCAGTCGTGGAGAAGATGGGTGCTGATGGTGATGGATGTGGTGTCAATCAAGTGGGCTGCTTTGTCCTGGATGTTGTAAAGCTTCACGGTCATTGTTGTATTTGTAACAAAAGTAGTACTGGAGAAATCAATGGAATTGAAAGTGGTTAACTCCCTGGCACCCAATGATCTGTATTCTAGAAAGATATAGATAGTGGATACATTGGTCGTAATCTTCCAAAATCCTATATTTTCTGAGACAGCGCTTGCAATTGAGAAGGTTGTAAAAGTAACTCCATTGTTTAAGAAAGGAGGAAGAGAGAAAATAGTAACTACAGGTCTGTCACCTGCTGCCAACAGTGAAGAAAATAATAGATTCTATCACAAGGGATGTGATACTGGACACCTAGAAAATAATGATGAAGACACATTTGACAAACCTTTAAGAAGTGTTTAAATGATGTTCGCATAATAGGCAAGGGAGAACCCATGAATATGGCATATATGGATTTACAGAATGCTTTCCACAAGGTCTCAGACAGGAGAATAGTAAACAAAATTATAGCGTGGGGAATTGGGGGTAATGTACTGTTATGGATTTGCACAGAAAGCAAAGAATCAAAATAAATGGGGATAATGTTCAAGTTGGCCATCTGTGGCCAATGGTGTACTGAGAAGATCAGTGATTGGACCTCAGCTGTTGATAATCTCTTTCAAAGATTTGAATTTGGGGATTAACCATGACTTTTCCAAGTTTATAAATGAAACGTGTGTGGTATGAGGAGAACACAAAGAAGCTTCAAAGTGATTTGTACAGAGTGAATGAGCAAGACCGTGGCAGATGGAAAATAACGTCAATGTACGTGAGGTCATCCGTTGTGGTCAGACTAATGCAAGTAAAGGGTATTTCTTCAATGGTGAGAGTTTGGAAAGTACTGATATCCAAAGGGTCCTGGATATCCTTGTTCACAAGTTACTTTGGGCTAAAATTCAGGTGAAGCAAGCAATTAGGAGGGTGAATGATATGTTGCCTTTATTGCAAAAGAATGAGTACACAATTAAGAAATCTTGCTCCAATTATACAGAACCTTCGTTAGGCAGCACCTGGAGCATTATATACAGTTTTGGTCTCCTTATCTAAGGAAGGATATCCTTGCCATAGAATGAGTGCAGTGGAGGTCCACTAGGCTGATGCCAGGGAGCCGGGGGTGGGGGGAGGACTGTCACCGTAGGTGCTGAGAAAACTGGGCCTCTTGGCTTCTCTACAGTTTAGAAGAATGAAAGGCAATTCCATAGGAAATGTATAAAAGAATACAAAAATTAAATGCTGGGAGGATATTTCCATCAGATAGGATTTCTGGTGACTATGAGATCAAAAGGTATGAGGTTAGTTTAGACACATGACATTGAAGTAGGTGATCAGCATTATCTAGACTGGCACAGCAGACCGGACAGGCTGAATGACCTATTCCCACATTATTACTTTTCTAAGGTAAGGAAATAAATTCCTGTTTTTCCAGCCTCTATATCCAACTCAAGTTCCATATCCCTGGGACCATTCTTGTAAATCTCACTTCCATTCTCACAAAGCAAGAGAGAGAGAGACAGAGGGAGAAGAGGGAAGTGGAGTGGAGCAGGGAATTTGGGCTCTGTGCGTTTCCCTATGTTATATGGGGACATTGCCGGAAGTTTCAGTGCAACAATGTCATAATCCCTCCATAACGGAGAGAAGCCCAGAGGGAGATACCAGATTGATGTGTACAGGAAACTTACAAAAACAATAGATTGAGTCATCCACTTTAAAGATTCTACATTCTTCAGGTACAGTTTCAATCTTGAGATGGTCAAATAGCTCGAAGGGAATATAAAACATTGTTACAGGAGGTGGTAGATGCAGACACGTTAGCGTCTTTTAAGATATATTTGGACAGGTACATGGATGGGCAGGGAGCAAATGGACACAGACCGTTAGAAAATAGATGACAGGTTAGACAGACCATCTTGATCGGCGCAGGCTTGGAGGGCCAAAGGGCCTGTTCCTGTGCTGTAGGTTTCTTTGTTTCTTTGTTAGTGTTAATAATTAACACAAACATTACAACAGATTAGTTCTTAAAGAAACAGCAGGCAATTTAGACAGGAATCACTTCCTTGTCAAATCAAACCAAGAGGCGACGGGGGAAATAGCAAATGTACTAGTAATTATTTACCAAAATTCACTGGACTCTGGGTGGTTCCCGCAGATCGGAAAACAGCCAATATGACGCCACTGTTTAAAAAAGGAAGTAGACAAAAAGCAAGTAACTATAGGCCAGTTAGCTTAACTTCGGTAATGGGGAAAATGCTTGAAATCGATCATTAAGGAAGAAATAGCAAGACACCTGGATATAAATTGTCCCATTGGGAACACCCAGCATGGGTTCATGAAGGGTAGGTCATGTTTAACTAATTTGGTGGAACTCTATTTCTTGCATGGAGGACAATGGGGAACCTGTGGATGTGGTGTATCTGGATTTCAAAAGGCATTTGACAAGGTGCCACACCAAAGGCTGCTATGTAAGATAAAGTTGTACGGTATTACAGGTAATGTACTGGCAAGGATAGTGGATTGGGTGACCAGTAGAAAACAAAGAGTAGGGGTAAATGGGTATTTTTCTGGTTGGCGATTACCTCAGGGATCAGTGCTGGAACCTCAATTGTTTACAATTTACATAGCCGATTTGGAGTTGGGAACTAAGTGTGGTGTGTCAAAATTTGCAGATGACCTTAAGGTGAGTGGTAGACTATCTGTATCCCTCTGCACACTTTGCTCTAAGTGAGTGGGCAGAGATCTGGCAGATGGAGTACAATGTTGATAAGTGTGAGGTCATCCATTGTGAAAAGAATAACAGCAAGATGGTAAAAAATTGCAGAACACTGTTGCGCAAAGGGACTTGGGTGCCCTTGTGCATGAATCGCTGAAGGTAGGATTGCAGGTGCAGCAGGTGATTAAAAGGTTACATGGAATTTTGTCTGCCATTGCTAGAGGGATGAAGTTTAAAGACAGGGATGCTATGCGGCAGCTGTATAGGGTCCTGGTGAGGCTGTACAGGGTCCTGGAGTGTTGTGTGCAGTTTTGGTCTCCTTACTTGAGAAGACATATACTAGCACTGGAGGGGGCACAGAGGAGATTCAATTGTTTGATTCCAGAGTTGAGAGGATTGGATTACAAAGAGAGACTGAGTAGACTGGGACTATACTCATTGGAATTCAGTAGAATGAGGGGAGATCTTATAGAAACATAGAAGGTTATGAAGGGAATAGATAAAGTGGAGGCAGGGAAGTTGTTTCTGCTAACAGGTGAAACTAGGACTAGAAAGCATTGCCTCAAAATTAAAGGGAAGCAGATGTAGTTCTGAGGTTAGGAGGAACTTCTTCACCCAAAGGGTTGTGAATCTGTGGAACTCCCTGCCCAGTGAAGCAGTTGAAGCTACCTCACTAAATGTTTTTAAGGCAAGGCTAGATAAATTTTTGAACAGTAAGGGAATTAAGGGTTATGGTGAGTGGGCAGGTAAGGGGAGCTGAGTCTCAAAGATCAGCCATGATCTTATTAAATGGCAGGGCATGCTCGAGGGGCCAGATGGCCTGCTCCTAGTTCCTATGTTCTTATGTTCAAAGAGCTGGCGAGGTAGAACTTTTCCTTACAGTGTAAAAGCAGTGTCTTTTCATCTCTGTATTTTTAATTGTGGACTGAAATGGGAAAAGGACTGTTTTAAAACTAATGATTGCTGCACATTGAAAAGCAGGTTACCTGATACGCATATGTGCTGTTTACGCATCTGCTTGTTCAAGCAATGAAGAGCTGGAAACTATGGCCTGTGTATGAATGGAGATTTGGTCAGCTACAGGCAGCTGATTTTGGTGGACTAGAGGCCCACTATCAATGAGAAAGGCCTCCTACCTGCCAACAATGTCAATTGCTGCCAAGTACCTGAACAACTTGGGGGTGTAAATGTTTGGGACAAAAGCCATTGAGCCTCTGGAAGAAAAGCAGCTTTTTTACACTTTGCAGTAAGAAGCATTTCCTGCTGCAGGATAGCCAGTTTATTTCCCCTAATTGCTGTAAGCTGTGAATTCTAATTAATAAATGAGAGACTTTATAATTATGGACCAGTCACCTATGCCTCCTGTAAACAAGTACCTCAAGAAGGAAGACTGAGAAACTGTATTCTGATAAGCAAAAGGACCATCTCAGCAACACTGTAGTCAATGAATGGTTTTCTCAGACTTTCTGTCAGAGTCAAAAAAAAATGGGTGTTATGTCTCGCTGCATATGGTTCTGTAATCAGGTTGCTTTATGAGTGAGTTTGATTTTTAAACCAGTAGAGTGATCATTGAACCACAGATGCATAACATCTATTACACACTGTCAACCTGGGTCTAAAAGACGTTACATTGGAGAATTCTGCATGCCTTTAAAAATCTTTAACTTTTGTGATGACTGTAAGAATAGTGGGGCATGATTTTTCGACCATTACCCCAGTGAGAGATGGCAGTAGTGTCAGAGCAGTAATTTCTTCTGCAACATCCAAGGCACAAACCCTTCGGAGCTCCATCTGGCAAGTTTCCCCGTTCTGTGTCGTATGACAAACGGAAACCTCCAGATAACTATGTGAACTCCCCATAAGAACGAATACCCCTAAGTGAAGGGAAATTGTCTTAACTTCAACACCCAATGGCCCTAGTGGAAGATGGATTATGTAAACTGTAACAGAACAGGGTTTGGCAAAAAGGAGTCCCTGTGCAGGTAAATACATCACAGCCAGTCAGAGTGTGGCTAGTGGGCTACAGGAGGCTCAGTATTACACCACAGGAGCAAGAACGAAAGAAAAACAGTCCCATGAGGAGTAATGCAATCGCTGCAGATCATTCACCAACATATCCCATGAACAGGACGTGTCAGACACAGTTTGTAATCTTTATTATTTTTAACAGTGATTTCAGTTAACCAAAGGCTGCGCCCCAGATCACCTCAAATTTTCAGCAGACATTAAGACACCACCTTCTCCAACTAAACACCAGGGCGAGGTGTAGACTATCAGCAGGACCTTGGCAGTTAGTTTCCCTGAACTCTCAAAACCTGAACAAGGAGCCAAGTTTAAATTTCCCATCTCTCTCCAGTATCACATTTTCCTAATGTTCCCAAAACAACTCCTGCACGAACGTATGCATGTAACAATTAGCAATTCATTTCGAGACTGTTCAACACTCAATAACTGAGTCACAGTGTCACAAACAGGCTAGCAAAATAACTTAGCAACAAAGAGCTAAAAACTACACCAACCACCACAGAAAGCTCAAGATGATCAAATTACTTCAACCCTCAGATTTTGAAACAGATCTGTCTCCACAAATACTGTTCCCGTGTTAAACTGTGACAGACCTGCCACAGTCCACTGCCCAACCAAATGTGGTGAGGTTACAGAGCATCTTTTACTGCAGGTTCATCATCCCTCAATAGACAGGGAGTCACAATGTAGCAATCACAGCAATTAAACTACTCCCAATAATTACTCAGTTTGATCCAGCAAGGAACCAATTCACCACCACCTTGACTCCAACCAACCGCAAATATTACAGTTATCACATGGAGAATTAATCTCTTCTTCCATTACCAAGGCCAATCACTGGGAAACTGCTGGAACACCATCATTTCAGAATACAACCTTATGAACCGCCCTATAATCACAGCATCCCACTACGCCACCCCCCTCAGATTGGGAGCCATCCCATTAAGGGGCTCTGCCTTGTTACAGAGTGACTTCCTGTTACAAAGTGCAGCACTCACGACAAACCATCCTGTCAAAATATAAAACATTGAAAATGGTTTCTCCTGGTTTCAACCATCAAGTCACTAATTATCGGGCAGTGGAATGAAGATTAAGTTCAGTCATCCTGACATTATGCAACAATACGAAGCACTCAGCAAGCAACCTGATCCCTTTAAGCCAACCATTAAGGCTTCAAAATTGAATCAACCTGTTCTTATAATCAATGGATAATTCACATTCCTGCAAGGGACACTGAATGACCGAGGATGAGACTGAGTCATTGACACAGGCTTCCATGGATACAGTGATCAATGCCAGTACAACTGATCGCTCATGATGCCTAGAACCTTTTCAGAGATTCTTAGTGAGGAGAGGGTCAGTCAGCACCTTGATACCAGTCAGCTAGTTATTTCCCTTGTGAGAGGATCATATGAACACATGAAGAATTACCAGCAGTCATCTATAGCATTTCTTCATTGCCTCCAATACAATTATACCCCTCTTTAAAATGAAAAGTCCACAACTCTCTGCAGTATGTGGTCTCAGACATGCTCTGTACAATTACAGCAAGACTTTTCCTTTTTTATACTCCATTCCTCCTTCTATTACATATGAAAATGTACAAACATATAAATTAGGAGCAGTAGGAGACCATTCAATCCTTTGAGCCTGCTCTATTATTCAATAAAATCACAGCTGATCTGTTTGTTTTGAATTCCACATTCCCATCCATCCCTGATAACCTTTGATTCACTGTTTAATAAGAATCTACCTGCTCTGCCTTAAATGTTCAATAGCCCCACCTCTACTGGCATCTGAGACAGAGAGTTCCAAAGTCACATAGCCCTCAGAAATAAAAGATTCCCTTCATTTCTGTCCTAAAAAGTGTTCCCTAATTCTCAAATAGTGCCTCCTATTCAAGAGGAAACATTCTTTCCACATCCACCTTGTCTAGCCCAGGACCAGAAAGAGAGTAATTGGCTGTTGGCCCCCTCAAGCCTGCTCTGCCATTCATGGCTGATCTAACATTCCTCATATCCATTTTCCTGCCTTTTGCCCAGAACCCCTTATCTCCCCCACAGATCAAAAATCTCTGTATTCAGGATCTTAAACACTTCAAACAAGTCACTTCACATTCTTCAAAGTCAGAACTAGAAAGTCCAGCCTGACCACATTTCCACATAAGACAATCTACTTATTCTAGGTATCAATCTAGTGAACCTCCTCAAACATATTTACAATCTTCCCAAAATAAAATGATCAAAATGGCACACAGTATTTGAGACTTGATCTCACCAATAATCTGCATAGATGAAATAACAACTTCACCTTTATAAAACCAAACCTACTGCAGATCCTAGAAATTACAAACAAGAAACAGAAATTGCTGGAAAAACTCAGCAGATTGAGGAAGCATCACTGGACCAGAAACATTAACTCTGCTTTTCCCTCACAGATGCCGCCAGACCTGCTGAACTTTTTCAACAATTTTTCTGTTTTTGTTTCTAATCTCACTTATGTTTTTTTCTGATGAAGAGTCTAGGCCCGAAACATCAGCTTTTCTGCTCCTAAGATGCTGCTTGGCCTGTGTTCATCCAGGTCTACACCTTGTTATCTCACTTTCATGTTTGGTTCCTCTCATAATAGAGAGTAGTATCCCATTAACTCTACCTCCACTCTTAAATTATTTTTGATCCAGAGTTATCATTCTCATTTCAAATCCTATCAGGTGCTGAAAGTGGTGCACAGGATCATGTTTACCCCAGGGAACTGTTCTAAGACCACACTCTTTCAACTCTAGTCGAGTTGCCCAGAAAACAACCTGATACTTTTGACCCACTACCAGCATCTTATACAAACAAACATTTTTCTGAAGGGTTCCAATCCAAAACCTCAACTTTCCTGCTCCTCTGATCCTGCCTGGCCTGCTCTGTTCCTCCAGCTCCATACTGCGTTGTCTCTGATTCCAACATCTGCAGTTCTTGTTCTCTCTGTCATCTCTCTCCAGATTTTCCCCTCACTCCCACAACTAAGTCTTACCTGTGACATCTGTGGTCTGAAATTGATGTCCTTCAGTTCAATGGAACCAGGGCTCAGGTTGTGCAGAAGTTGACACAGCAGTACCCCATCCCTCAAAGCCTGCGCCAAGTCAAAGACCTGAGCCGCTGGCCACACTACACGGTGATTTGGGGGTAACACCTTGGAATCAATGAGCCAGCGGCCACACTGCCTCCACTCCTCCATCCTGCAGTCAGGTTTCGTGAGAACACAGTCACAATATCGTGGGGGAGGGGAGGGGAGAGGGGTCACAAAGGTAAATAAGGCGGGGGGGACAGAAGAATAGTAAATGTAGAAGCAAGGAGTGACGGAGTGAAAGTGTAAGGGAAGGGATGAAAAATGGAAGGGGTGAGGGAGAGAGGGAATGAGGGACAGAGGGAATGTGGAGTGAGCTCGATGGGATGGGGGTGGAGTGGAAAGCGAGTCCGGTTTGAAGCGGAGTAGATCCAACGCGGGGGCGAGGGTCCGGGGAATCACTGCTGCTGGGAGCAATGTTTTGGGCTGGAGCACGCTCCCAGGCCACGGAGGAACCCTGAGCGGGGCCAGAGCCGATCCTCGGTCACTCCCTCCCGGCGGATACAATGTAGCTGCGGTGGCGGCTCGCTCTGTAACTTTGTATCAGGGACTGAAGGCGCGGGTGCGAGCTGCAGCGGGAGCGAACAAGCAGCGGACACCCGCTAACGCTGCGCGCCCCCAGGCCACACTGCGCAGCTGCAGCTAGCGCCGTGCTCTGATTTACCGGGATCAGGTAGAGTTCCGGGGCCATGTATTCGTTTCAAGCGCTGTTCAAAGTCCTCATCCCAGCCTCACCGTGACTAAAACATAACAGAATGGTTCCATGGGAACTGGCCACTCAGCCCATCGTCTCTGTGCTAGCAGACTGCAAGACCAACAGGTTCCCAGTTCCCACCGTCCCCCATTTCCCTGAGCCCTACAAGACGCCTCGCTTAAGAGAATGATCAAATTCCTCCTCAGAGAAGATTAAAATCTTCTGGCACCACGTTCTTCACGCGGTGCTATCCACATTCCAACCACAAGGTCCGCATGTACTAAGGGCACCGCTCTATCAACACACTAGAAATGTTGGAAGGAGGACATTAAGACTTTTATCATGCCTTACTTTGACTTGGAAGGTCATAAGTTTAAAGGGACTATGATCTATTTGCTGTTTACATAAAATGTGACTTGGAAAAGCAGAATCCAGCATAGCTTTGAAAAAGTCAAGGGTGCAGTTTTATTGTTTTAATTGTGCAGTAAACAAACCTGGAAACCTTTACTGTATAAAAGTAGGAAAATATTGCTGCAACTGTACGAGGCATGAGTGAGACTGCAGTATTACATACAATTTTGATTCCTTAAAAGGGGGATCAAATATAGTTGCATTGGAGGCTATTGAGAGGAGTTTCACTAATTGGATTCCAGAGATGAGCGGATTTGTCTGATGAAGGGAAATTGATTAGTTTGGGCCTATGTTGTCTGGTGTATAGTAAAATGACAGGAGATGTAATTAACTCTTATAAGTAAATAGAGAAAGCAAATGTAAAGTGTGGGGCAATCGAAAATGAGAGATCATAGTTTCAGGATAAGGGGTAGCAGATTTAAAACAGAAATGAGGAGAAATTACTTTTCCCAAAGGATCGTGAATCTGTGGAATTCACTACCCTAGGGTGGAACATTACATAATTTTAAGGAAGAGATAGGTAGATTTTAACTAGTAATGTGTTGAACGTTTATGGAGAGTGAGCAGGAAAGGGGAGTCGAGATAATGGGAACTGCAGATGCTGGAGAATCTGAGATAACAAAGTGGGGAGCTGGACGAACACAGCAGGCCAAGCAGCATCTTAGGAGCACAAAAACTGACATTTCCGGTCTAGACTCTTCATCAGGAAAGGGGAGTTGATGCTAAGATGAGATCAGATAAAAATGGCAAAGCAGGCATGAGGGATTAAATTGCCTACACCTGCCCCTAGACCTTATATACCTGTGGTTCCATGCTGCCTATGCCTAACAACAGCCTCTAGAGTGAGGTACTGAGTGTTTTTTGTTAGTACAGACATTGAAACTGTGGATAGTTGCCAGAGAAATATTCAAGGATAAATAGTACTGTATCTATCTTTCTCTCTGTCAGGAAGAATCAAATTTGGACGTGAAAGAATTCTCTTTGTCAGTGAAGTCGGATGAAAAACAAAATAAACTTTTAAAGAGCAAGATTCTTAACTCTTACTCAGCTGAATCTGAAAAACAGTCAGATGGCTTTTCATTATTGTATCGCTGTCAGCATCAGAGCTCAACAACAGGAATTTGAAGGAACTGTGAGAAGTCCATCTATTTTTGTCATCTGAATTCACTCCTTGATTTACAAGGGTGTTTTTGTGTCTATTCCCCTTTTATCCATATTTTTTCCCCATTATGGCTCTGCAGAGTCATGTATTTCTTTGTTCAGTCCATGTCTGTATACAGTTTAATTCCACTTGTTTGAAGAATCATTTTGCCTGTAATAAAGTGTAATTTTGCTTTTTTTAGAAAAGCGTAGTGAAAGCCCCTTGCTCTAGTTAAGAGTAATAATAAGAAACAAATTAATCATTTTTGATACTTCAATAAGATAGTTGCACTTTTGTTATGGCTCATGGAGGTATGGGACTTGGAAGGTAAAACAAAAGAACATAATATTATTTGAATAGGAAAAAACAGCTACAGAAAGCTGTAACTGTAAGCATCTTGGGGGCTTCTGCATGAAACACAGAAAGGTAGCACACAGGAACAGCAGGGAATCAGGAAGACAAATAGAATGTTGGCCCTTATTTCAAGGGGTTTGGACTATAAGAGTAGGGAAGTTTTACTGCAACTGACAGACTGCTGGTGAGAGCACATGTGGAGTTTTGGTCCCATTATTTAAGGTGAGATATCATGTCGTTGGAGGCAGTTCACAGAAGGTTCACTCGGATGATCCTTGGTAATGGAGGGATTGCCTACTGAGCAAAGGCTGAACAGGTTGGGACTCACTGAAATTTAGAAAAACGAGAGGTAATCATGTTGAAACATACAGGATTCTTAAGGGGCTTGAATGGGTAAATGACTAGAGAAAATTTCCCTCATGGGAGAATATGGGACCTAAGGGTATGGTCTTAGAATGAAGGGTGACAATTTAAGACTGAGATGAGGAAGAATTCTTCTCTCAGAAGGTCGTGAGTCTTCTGAACTCCTTGCCACAGAGATCTGTGAGACTCTGCATGTATTTAAGGCTGAGAGAGATAGATTCTTAATCAGTAAAGGATCAAGGGTTATAGGAAAAACACAGGAAAGTAGAAGTGAGGAATGTTGTAAGGAAATGGGGATGTTCACTAATATTGCATTATGTTCTGCACCATTCATGGTTCCTCAGATACTGAAGCAATCTGAAGTGATTGGAACCATGTGGATCTCCTTGACTTTGAGATCCTTGGTTGAATTTGTTAACTTTGGCCAATCAGGAAGCCCTAGCTTACCAAATAAACAGGGGATTTACAATCTCCTCAGTTCAGGGACTGACTTGAGCAGACTGTACACATGTACATAAAAGGTGATTTGGTAGTAGGGTACTGGCCTCTGTGCAGTTATTTCACAGTCCATATCCAAATGCAGCAAGACCAGGACAATATCCAGGCCTCGACTGAAAAGCAGCAAGTAATATTCACATTACACAATGTTAGGCTGCTCCACTAAGAGAGAATCTAACCATTCCCCCTATCCTTGACATTCATTGGTGAGAACACCAATGAACCACTTCCATCTAGAAGGACAAGGGCAGCAAATAATGGGAACACCATCAACTGCAAGTTCCCCTCCATGCCAGTCGCCACCCTGGCTTGGAAATACATCACTGTTACTTCCATTTCACTGGGTCAAAATGCTGAAATTTCCTTTCTAACAGCATTGTTGGTCTACCTGCACCCATCAGGCAGCGGTGCGAATGACACCAACTTCCCAAGGTGGAATAAAATTAAATTCCTTACATTTATCACATCCAATCGAATGACTTTTCAACTTTAAATGTAGTCAGTTTTCTCATTCTGTGTTTTTATTCATGTTTCGGCCCATCAGTGTTTCAACTACATCCTCTTTCACTGTGACTTTGTCAGTAACATTTTAAATACACACAAAACATTGGGAGTTAGAGTTGGCCATTTGGCCCCCTCAAGCCTGAAGTCCACATTACTACAACTCATTTTGTCTATTGTCTATTGTCTATTATTATATATTCCCTCACAACACACAACAACATTCCACTTCTTCTAAACTAACATGTACCAGGACACACAAATCCCATGTACCACAGGATTCTGCAGTCTCTCTCCATTTGAATAACCATGTTGCTTTTCTGTTCTTCCAATTAAAATGGATTTCCTCATATTTTCCCATGCCTTTTCACTTAGCCTAGCTAAATCTCTTTGTAGCCTCTTTATGTCTTCATCACAACCTACTTTCTTACCTATTTTTGAGTTATAAACAAATTTTACAACCATATAGAATATAGAACAATACAGTGCAGAACAGGCCCTTCGGCCCTCGATGTTGTGCCGACCTGTGAACTAATCTAAGCCCCTCCCCCTACACTATCCCATCATTATCCATATGCTTATCCAACAACTGTTTAAATGCCCCTCATGTGGCTGAGTTAACTTGGCAGACAGGGCGTTCCAGGCCCTTACCACTCTCTGAGTAAAGAACCTGCCTCTGACATCTGTCTTAAATCTATCACTCCTCAATTTGTAGCTATGCCCCCTCGTACAAGCTGAAGTCATCATCCTCTGAAAAAGAGTCTCACTGTCCACCCCATCTAATCCTCTGATCATCTTGTATGTCTCTATTAAATCCCCTCTTAGCCTCCTTCTCTCCAATGAGAACAGACCCAAGTACCTCAGCCTTTCTTCATAGGGCCTGCGCTCCAGACCAGGCAACATCCTGGTAAATCTCCTCTGCACCTTTTCTAATGCTTCCACATCCTTCCTGTAATGGGGCGACCAGAACTGCACACAATATTCCAAATGAGGCTGCACGAACGTTTTGTACATTTGCAGCATGACATCACGGCTCCAGAACTCAATTCCTCTACCAATGAAACCTAACACACCATAAGCCTTCTTAACAGCACTATCAACCTGGGTGGCAACTTTCAGGGATCGATGTACATGGACACCAAGATTCCTCTGCACATCCACATGACCAAGAATCTTTCCAATGACCTGGTATTCTGCCTTCCTATTATTCCTCCCAAAGTGAATCACTTCACATTTATCCGCATTGAACTCCATTTGCCACCTTTCAGCCCAATTCTGCAGTTTATCCAAGTCTCCCTGCAACCTGCAACATCCTTCCACACTGTCCACCACTCCACTGACTTTAGTGTCATCTGCAAACTTACTAACCCATCCACCTATGCCTGCATCCAAGTCATTTGTAAAAATGACAGAGATAATGGGAACTGCAGATGCTGGAGAATTCCAAGATAATAAAATGTGAGGCTGGATGAACACAGCAGGCCAAGCAGCATCTCAGGAGCACAAAAGCTGACGTTTCGGGCCTAGACCCTTCATCAGAGAGGGGGATGGGGGGAGGGAACTGGAATAAATAGGGAGAGAGGGGGAGGCGGACCGAAGATGGAGAGTAAAGAAGATAGGTGGAGAGAGTGTAGGTGGGGAGGTAGGGAGGGGATAGGTCAGTCCAGGGAAGACGGACAGGTCAAGGAGGTGGGATGAGGTTAGTAGGTAGCTGGGGGTGCGGCTTGGGGTGGGAGGAAGGGATGGGTGGGAGGAAGAACCGGTTAGGGAGGCAGAGACAGGTTGGACTGGTTTTAGGATGCAGTGGGTGGGGGGGAAGAGCTGGGCTGGTTGTGTGGTGCAGTGGGGGGAGGGGACGAACTGGGCTGGTTTAGGGATGCAGTAGGATAAGGGGAGATTTTGAAACTGGTGAAGTCCACATTGATACCATATGGCTGCAGGGTTCCCAGGCGGAATATGAGTTGCTGTTCCTGCAACCTTCGGGTGGCATCATTGTGGCACTGCAGGAGGCCCATGATGGACATGTCATCTAGAGAATGGGAGGGGGAGTGGAAATGGTTTGCGACTGGGAGGTGCAGTTGTTTGTTGCGGACTGAGCGGAGGTGTTCTGCAAAGCGGTCCCCAAGCCTCCGCTTGGTTTCCCCAATGTAGAGGAAGCCGCACCGGGTACAGTGGATGCAGTATACCACATTGGCAGATGTGCAGGTGAACCTCTGCTTAATGTGGAATGTCATCTTGGGGCCTGGGATGGGGGTGAGGGAGGAGGTGTGGGGACAAGTGTAGCATTTCCTGCGGTTGCAGGGGAAGGTGCCGGGTGTGGTGGGGTTGGAGGGCAGTGTGGAGCGAACAAGGGAGTCACGGAGAGAGTTGTCTCTCCGGAAAGCTGACAGGGGAGGGGATGGAAAAATGTCTTGGGTGGTGGGGTCGGATTGTAAATGGCGGAAGTGTCGGAGGATAATGCGTTGTATCCGGAGGTTGGTAGGGTGGTGTGTGAGAACGAGGGGGATCCTCTTGGGGCGGTTGTGGCGGGGGCGGGGTGTGAGGGATGTGTTGCGGGAAATACGGGAGACGCGGTCAAGGGCGTTCTCGATCACTGTGGGGGGAAAGTTGCGGTCCTTGAAGAACTTGGACATCTGGGATGTGCGGGAGTGGAATGTCTTATCGTGGGAGCAGATGCGGCGGAGGCGGAGGAATTGGGAATAGGGGATGGAATTTTTGCAGGAGGGTGGGTGGGAGGAGGTGTATTCCAGGTAGCTGTGGGAGTCGGTGGGCTTGAAATGGACATCAGTTACAAGCTGGTTGCCTGAGATGGAGACTGAGAGGTCCAGGAAGGTGAGGGATGTGCTGGAGATGGCCCAGGTGAACTGAAGGTTGGGGTGGAAGGTGTTGGTGAAGTGGATGAACTGTTCGAGCTCCTCTGGGGAGCAAGAGGCGGCGCCGATACAGTCATCAATGTACCGGAGGAAGCGGTGGGGTTTGGGGCCTGTGTAGGTGCGGAAGAGGGACTGTTCCACGTAACCTACAAAGAGGCAGGCATAGCTGGGGCCCATGGCCACCCCCTTAGTCTGTAGGAAGTGGGAGGAGTCAAAAGAGAAGTTGTTGAGTGTGAGGACGAGTTCAGCTAGGTGGATGAGAGTGTGGGTGGAGGGGGACTGGTCGGGCCTGCGGGACAGGAAGAAGCGGAGGGCCTTGAGGCCATCTCCATGCGGAATGCAGGTGTACAGGGACTGGACGTCCATGGTGAATATGAGGTGTTGGGGGCCAGGGAATTGGAAGTCCTGGAGGAGGTGGAGGGCGTGGGTGGTGTCACGGACGTAGGTGGGGAGTTCCTGGACCAAAGGGGAGAAAATGGAGTCCAGATAGGTGGAGATGAGTTCGGTGGGGCAGGAGCAGGCTGAGACGATGGGTCGACCAGGGCAGGCAGGTTTGTGGATTTTGGGAAGAAGATAGAAACGGGCCGTGCAGGGTTGGGGAACAATGAGGTTGGAGGCTGTGGGTGGGAGGTCCCCTGTGGTGATGAGGTCGTGAATGGTGTTGGAGATGATGGTTTGGTGCTCGGGTGTGGGGTCATGATCGAGGAGGCGGTAGGAGGTGGTGTCGGAGAGTTGGCGTCTGGCCTCGGCGATGTAGAGGTCAGTGCGCCATACTACCACTGCGCCACCCTTGTCTGCGGGTTTGATGGTGAGGTTGGGGTTGGAGCGGAGGGAGCGGAGGGCTGCCCGTTCTGCGGGGGAGTCAAACAGCAGTAGTCCCAAAACAGATCCTTGAGGCACACCACTAGTAACCGGACTCCAGGCTGAATATTTTCCATCAACCACCACTGGTTGCCTTCTTACAGAAACCCAGTTTCTAATCCAAACTGCTAAATCTCCCTCAATCCCGTGCCTCTGTATTTTCTCCAATAGCCTACCATGTGGAACCTTATCAAAGGCTTTACTGAAGTCCATGTACACCACATCAACTGCCCTTCCCTCATCCACATGCTTGGTCGCCTTCTCAAAAAACTCAGTGAGGTTTGTGAGACACGACCTGCCCTTGATGAATCCATGCTGACTATCTCCAATCAAATTGTTGCTTGCTAGATGATTATAAATCCTATCTCTTATAATCCCTTCCAAAATTTTTCCTCCAACAGACATAAGGCTCACAGGTTTATAATTACCTGGGTCACCCTACTGCCCTTTTTGAACAAGGGCACAACATTTGCAATCCTCCAGTCCTCTGGTACTAAACCTGCAGACAATGAGACTCAAAGATTAAGGCCAAAGGCTCCGTCACCTCGTCCCTAGCTTCCCAGACAATCCTCGGAAAAATCCCATCCGGCCCAGGGGATTTATCTACCTTGACACCTTCCAGAATTGATAATACCTCCTCCTTACTAACCTTAATCCTTTCAATTCTAGTAGCCCGTAATTCAGTCATCTTCTCTACAATATTCTCCTGTTCCTCAGTGAAAACAGATGAGAAATAATCATTTAGCACCTCTCCAATCTCCACAGGGTCCACACACAACTTCCCACTTCTGTCTTTGACTGGCCCTACTCCTACCCTAGTTATCCTCTTATTCCTCACATACCTATAGAAAGCTTTAGGGTTCTCCTTTATTTTACCTGCCAGTGTCTGCTCATGTCCCCCCCGTTGTTCTTCTTAACTCTCTCCTTAAATCCTTCCTAGCTAATCTGTAACTCTCCATCGCCTCATCTGAACCATCTCTTCTCATCGTCACATAAGTCTCCCTCTTCCGCTTAACAAGAGATACAATTTCTTTAGTAAACTACGGTTCCCTTACCTTATCGCTTCCTCCCTGCATGACAGGGACACACCTATCAAGGACACGCATGATCTGTTCCTTAAACCAGCTCCACATTTCGATTGTCCCCATCCCCTGCATTTTGCTAACCCATTCTATGCCTCCTAAGTCTTGCCTAATCGCACTATAATTGCCCTTCCCCCACCTATAACTCTTGCCCTGTGGCATGTTCCTATCCCTTTCCATTGCTAAAGTAAACATAACCGAATTATGGTCACTCTCTCCAAAGTATTCACCTACCACTAAATCAAACACCTGGCCTGGTTCATTACCAAGTACCAGATCCAGTGTGGCCTCCCCTCTTGTCAGCCCTTTGACATACTGAATCAGGAAACTCTCCTGCACACATCGGACAAAAACTGAACCATCTGACATACTAGAGTTATAGCATTTTCAGTCAATGTTAGGGAAGTTAAAGTCTCCCATAATGACCACCCTGTTCTTTTCACTCCTGCCCAGAATAGTTTTGCCGATCCTCTCCTCCACATCCCTGGAACTTTACGGGGGCCTATAAAAAGCTCCCAGCAGTGTGACCTCTCGTCTCCTGTTTCTGACCTCAGCCCATACCACCTCGGTAGACGAGTCCTCATCAAAAGTTCTTTCAGCCACCGTTATACTGTCCTTGTCCAACAAAGCCACACCTCCCCCTCTTTTACCACCTTCCCTGACCTTATTGAAAGATTTAAACCCTGGAACCTGCAACATCCATTCCTGACCCTGCTCTATCCATGTCTCCGAAATGACCACAACATCAAAGTTCCAGGTACCTATCCATGCTGCAAACTCATCTACCTTATTCCGGATACTCCTGGTGTTAAAGTAGACACACTTCAATCCAGCTTGCTGTCTGCCAGCACACTCCTGTGACAGTAAGATCCTGTCCATGCCCTCCCTACGCTCATCCTCCTGTGTATTAGAACTACACCTCAGTTTCCCATCCCCCTTCTGAGCTAGTTTAAATCCACCCAAATAGCACTAGCAAATTTCCCACCCGGGATATTAGCGCCCCTCTGGTTCAAGTGGAGACCATCCTGTTCGTAGAGGTCCCACCTTCCCCAGAATGAGCCCCAATTGTCCAAGTACCTGAAGTCCTCCCTCCTGCACCATCCCTGCAGCCACATGTTCAGCTGAAATCTCTCCCTGTTCTTTGCCTTGCTATCACGTGGCACAGGTAACAAACCAGAGATAACCACTCTGTTTGTTCTAGCTCTCAGCTTCCACCCTAGCTCCCTGAAATCCTGCCTGACATCCCGATCCCTCTTTCTACCTATGTTGTTGGTGCCTATGTGGACCACAACTTGGGGCTGGTCACCCTCTCCCTTCAGGACCCCAAAGACACAATCCAAGACATCACGGACCCTGGCACCTGGGAGGCAACACACCAACCGTGAGTCTCTTTCGTTCCCGGCAAACCTTCTATCAGTCCCTCTAACTATTGAGTCCCCAATGACTATCACTCTCTTCCTATCCCCCCTTCCCTTCTTTGCAAGAGGGACAGACTCTGTGCCAGAGACCTGCACCCAACTGCATGCCCCTGGTAAGTCATCCCCCCCAACAGTATCCAAAACGGTCTACTTGTTTTTCAGGGGAACGACCACAGGGGATCCCTGCACTGATTGCTTTTTCCCCCTTCTAACAGTTACCCAGCTTTCTTCACGCTTAGGAGTAACTACTTCCCTGTAACTCTTGTCTATCACTGACTCTGCCTCCCGAATGATCCGAAGTTCATCCAGCTCCCACTCTGGGATATATTTGGTATCTTCATACAAAATAATGAGAGTATAGATAGAGTTAGTAGTAGTTGTCTGTTTCTCTTGGATGGGGGATTTCAAGACTGGGGACACATTTTTAAGGGGAGAAGAGGGAGATTTTAAAAAGACATGAGAGGCATTTTTGTACATAAAAGCTGGTTTGCATGTGCAGTTAACTTCCTGAGGAAGTGGTAGATGCAGGTACAATTACAACATTTAAAAGACATTTGGATAAGTACAGGAATACAAAAGGTTTGGGGGTATTTGGGCCAGGACCAGGTAGGCAGGACTACTTTGTTTGGGATTATTTAAGTAAGGCGTTTGATAAGGTTCCCCATGGTAGGCTCATGCAGAAGGTAACGATGCATGGGGTAGGGGGAAATGTGGCAGATTGAATTCAGAATTGGCTGACCCTTAGAAAACAAAGGGTAGTAATGGACGGAAAATATTCAACATGGTGCTCAGTTACGAGTGGTGTACCACAAGGATCTGTTCTCAGTCCTATTCCATTTGTGATTCTTGTAAATTACTTGGATGAATGAGTGGAAGGGTGGATTAGTAAGTTTGCAGATGATACAAAAGTAGGTAGTGTGTGGACAGTGCAGAGGTCTGTTCTAGGTTACAAAGGGACATTGATAGGATGCAGAGCTGAGCTGAGAAGTGTGAGGTGATTCAATTTGGAAGGACAAACCTGAAAGCAGAATACAGGGTTAACGGAAAGATTCTTGGCAGTGTGGAGGAGCAGAGGGATCTTGGAGTTCATGTCCACAGTTCCCTGAAAGCTGCCACCCAGGTGGATAGCTTTGTTAAGAAGGGACGATGGTGTGTTAGCTTTCATTAATAGAGGGATTGAGTTCAAGAGCCGTGAATTTATGTTCCAGCGAGACACAATGCTGGTTCAGCTACATCTGGAGTATTGTGTCCAGTTCTGGTCACCTCATCACAGAAAAGATGTGGAAGCATTGGAAAAGGTGCAAAGGAGATTTACCAGGATGTTGCCTGGAATGGAGGGAAGGTCTCATGAGGAAAGGTTGAGAGCGCTAGGGCTTTTCTCTTTAGAATGACAAAGGATGAGAAGTGACTTGACCGAGGTGTACAAAATGATCAGAGGTATAGATACAGTGAACAGCCAGAGACTTTTTACTAGGGTGGAGGTAGCTATTACAAGGGGGCATAGTTTTAAAGTGAGTGGAAGTAAATATAGGAGAGACACCAGAGGTAGGTTCTTTACTCAGAGAGTGGTCGGGCGTGGAATGCATTGCCAGAGAGGGTAGTGGACTTGGCTTCATTAGGGGCATATGGATGATAGTATAAGGTAGGGGTGGAGGTTTGATAAACCTTAGGATGAGGGTAAAAGTTCGGCAAAACATCATGGGCCGAAGGGCCTGTACTGTGCTGTACTGTTCTATGTTCTCTTATGTTCAATATGGACCGAAGGGTTTGTTTCTGTGCTGTATGACTCTATGATTCTAAGTTATTGTAAAAAAATTCTTAGTAGTTGACATCTGAGATCTTTCTTAATAAAGAAAGATGCAAATGCTCTATTGGTAGATAATAAAATGTGAGGCTGGATGAACACAGCAGGGCAAGCAGCATCTCAGGAGCACAAAAGCTGACGTTTCGGGCCTAGACCCTTCATCAGAGAGGGGGATGGGGAGAGGGAACTGGAATAAATAGGGAGAGAGGGGGAGGCGGACCGAAGATGGAGAGTAAAGAAGATAGGTGGAGAGAGTGTAGGTGGGGAGGTAGGGAGGGGATAGGTCAGTCCGGGGAAGACGGACAGGTCAAGGAGGTGGGATGAGGTTAGTAGGTAGCTGGGGGTGCGGCTTGGGGTAGGAGGAAGGGATGGGTGAGAGGAAGAACAGGTTAGGGAGGCAGAGACAGGTTGGACTGGTTTTGGGATGCAGTGGGTGGGGGGGAAGAGCTGGGCTGGTTGTGTGGTGCAGTGGGGGGAGGGGACGAACTGGGCTGGTTTAGGGATGCAGTAGGGGAAGGGGAGATTTTGAAACTGGTGAAGTCCACATTGATACCATATGGCTGCAGTCTTCCCAGGTGAGTTGCTGTTCCTGCAACCTTCGGGTGGCATCATTGTGGCACTGCAGGAGGCCCATGATGGACATGTCATCTAGAGAATGGGAGGGGGGAGTGGAAATGGTTTGCGACTGGGAGGTGCAGTTGTTTGTTGCGAACTGAGCGGAGGTGTTCTGCAAAGCGGTCCCCAAGCCTCCGCTTGGTTTCCCCAATGTAGAGGAAGCCGCACCGGGTACAGTGGATGCAGTATACCACATTGGCAGATGTGCAGGTGAACCTCTGCTTAATGTGGAATGTCATCTTGGGGCCTGGGATGGGGGTGAGGGAGGAGGTGTGGGGACAGGTGTAGCATTTCCTGCGGTTGCAGGGGAAGGTGCCGGGTGTGGTGGGGTTGGAGGGCAGTGTGGAGCGAACAAGGGAGTCACGGAGAGAGTGGTCTCTCCGGAAAGCTGACAGGGGAGGGGATGGAAAAATGTCTTGGGTGGTGGGGTCGGATTGTAAATGGCGGAAGTGTCGGAGGATAATGCGTTGTATCTGGAGGTTGGTAGGGTGGTGTGTGAGAACGAGGGGAATCCTCTTGGGGCGGTTGTGGCGGGGGCGGGGTGTGAGGGATGTGTTGCGGGAAATACGGGAGACGCGGTCAAGGGCCTTCTCGATCACTGTGGGGGGAAAGTTGCGGTCCTTAAAGAACTTGGACATCTGGGATGTGCGGGAGTGGAATGTCTTATCGTGGGAGCAGATGCGGCGGAGGCGGAGGAATTGGGAATAGGGGATGGAATTTTTGCAGGAGGGTGGGTGGGAGGAGGTGTATTCTAGGTAGCTGTGGGAGTCGGTGGGCTTGAAATGGACATCAGTTACAAGCTGGTTGCCTGAGATGGAGACTGAGAGGTCCAGGAAGGTGAGGGATGTGCTGGAGCTTGCCCAGGTGAACTGAAGGTTGGGGTGGAAGGTGTTGGTGAAGTGGATGAACTGTTCGAGCTCCTCTGGGGAGCAAGAGGCGGCGCCGATACAGTCATCAATGTACCGGAGGAAGAGGTGGGGTTTGGGGCCTGTGTAGGTGCGGAAGAGGGACTGTTCCACGTAACCTACAAAGAGGCAGGCATAGCTGGGGCCCATGCGGGTGCCCATGGCCACCCACACTCTCATCCGCCTAGCTGAACTCGTCCTCACACTCAACAACTTCTCTTTTGACTCCTCCCACTTCCTACAGACTAAGGGGGTGGCCATGGGCACCCGCATGGGCCCCAGCTATGCCTGCCTCTTTGTAGGTTACGTGGAACAGTCCCTCTTCCGCACCTACACAGGCCCCAAACCCCACCTCTTCCTCCGGTACATTGATGACTGTATCGGCGCCGCCTCTTGCTCCCCAGAGGAGCTCGAACAGTTCATCCACTTCACCAACACCTTCCACCCCAACCTTCAGTTCACCTGGGCAATCTCCAGCACATCCCTCACCTTCCTGGACCTCTCAGTCTCCATCTCAGGCAACCAGCTTGTAACTGATGTCCATTTCAAGCCCACCGACTCCCACAGCTACCTAGAATACACCTCCTCCCACCCACTCTCCTGCAAAAATTCCATCCCCTATTCCCAATTCCTCCGCCTCCGCCGCATCTGCTCCCACGATAAGACATTCCACTCCCGCACATCCCAGATGTCCAAGTTCTTTAAGGACCGCAACTTTCCCCCCACAGTGATCGAGAACGCCCTTGACCGCGTCTGCCGTATTTCCCGCAACACATCCCTCACACCCCGCCCCCGCCACAACCGCCCCAAGAGGATCCCCCTCGTTCTCACACACCACCCTACCAACCTCCGGATACAACGCATTATCCTCCGACACTTCCGCCATTTACAATCCGACCCCACCACCCAAGACATTTTTCCATCCCCTCCCCTGTCAGCTTTCCGGAGAGACCACTCTCTCCGTGACTCCCTCGTTCGCTCCACACTGCCCTCCAACCCCACCACACCCGGCACCTTCCCCTGCAACCGCAGGAAATGCTACACCTGTCCCCACACCTCCTCCCTCACCCCCATCCCAGGCCCCAAGATGACATTCCACATCAAGCAGAGGTTCACCTGCACATCTGCCAATGTGGTATACTGCATCCACTGTACCCGGTGCGGCTTCCTCTACATTGGGGAAACCAAGCGGAGGCTTGGGGACCGCTTTGCAGAATACCTCCGCTCAGTTCGCAACAAACAACTGCACCTCCCAGTCGCAAACCATTTCCACTCCCCCTCCCATTCTTTAGATGACATGTCCATCATGGGCCTCCTGCAGTGCCACAATGATGCCACCCGAAGGTTGCAGGAACAGCAACTCACCTGGGAACCCTGCAGCCATATGGTATCAATGTGGACTTCACCAGTTTCAAAATCTCCCCTTCCCCTACTGCATCCCTAAACCAGCCCAGTTCGTCCCCTCCCCCCACTGCACCACACAACCAGCCCAGCTCTTCCCCCCCACCCACTGCATCCCAAAACCAGTCCAACCTGTCTCTGCCTCCCTAACCTGTTCTTCCTCTCACCCATCCCTTCCTCCTACCCCAAGCCGCACCCCCAGCTACCTACTAACCTCATCCCACCTCCTTGACCTGTCCGTCTTCCCTGGACTGACCTATCCCCTCCCTACCTCCCCACCTACACCCTCTCCACCAATCTTCTTTACTCTCCATCTTCGGTCCGCCTCCCCCTCTCTCCCTATTTATTCCAGTTCCCTCTCCCCATCCCCCTCTCTGATGAAGGGTCTAGGCCCGAAACGTCAGCTTTTGTGCTCCTGAGATGCTGCTTGGCCTGCTGTGTTCATCCAGCCTCACATTTTATTATCTTGGAATTCTCCAGCATCTGCAGTTCCCATTATCTCTGCTCTATTGGTAGCTTAGCCAAATGCTTTGCCTCCATGTATATACTTATTTTTGGTCACTATGCAGTCCCACTCTGTGGAGAGAAAGCAGTTAACGTTTCAGATCCAGTCACTCATGTCCAGAACTGATTGTACCTAGGGAAAGATTGGTATATATGCTGAAGATGGGGTGTGGGAAGAAGGGAGGAGTAAACAATAGGTGGAGATGGAGCCCAGAGAGACGCAAAAACAGTTGGGCAGATAACGGAGGTAAAGGTCAGTGTGGGAGAATGAATAGCTAATAAGGGGGGCCATTAATGGCTGACCGTGGTTTGGTTTGTATCATGAAAAGGCCTGGTGTATGGGAGTTGGGGTAAGAACATGGGAGAGATGCTCAAGCCCCAAAATTGTTCAACTCAGTACTTTTACCATGCATTTATTATTTATTTGCAGATAGATCTCCATTTGATATGGGTCATGTGAATGTGTTTTTTTTGGCTTCAGTTTACTCACAATTCCTTTTGTCATGCCCAGGCTCACGATTGTTTGCCGTAATTTCCTCTTTCTGAAAGTCTAAGTAACCTATTATCCTGGAACAATTTTACTGGGTCAGCCAGTCTGTGATTTTGGTCTTGCTGAGTCAGTTGATTCTCACCTCGTTGAAATTGGCTATCCTGGAATTATGTCTATTCTGAATGTTCCCTGTTCTTTTCTACCATCACCTTACGATTTTATGAAAAGTTGGGGCAGGTAGGTTCAATCAGGCATTCAAGAAGGTGTTTGTTTACTATTTAAATGGGGTAATGGGGAAAGGGCAGGAGAATGGCACAAAGTCATGAAGCTTGTTTGCTGAGTGTTGGAGACACAATGTTTTATTACCTCCTTTCTGCGCCATAACAATCTGTTACCTTCAAATTTCCTGATCCTTTCGGTTCTCATCCTCCTGATCCAGACCCAGCTCTGCCTCCCTCCTCATCAAGGCGAACTGATCCGGAAACTTCCATCACTTTTAGAAATTATCGCCAGTCTCTGCCCCTCACACTATTACTGCCCCGGTCGATATTCTGGACAATCGTGTTGTCTCCTTTTGTCATTTTCCTGCGAATTTGTCCCGCAGTTTTAAGACAGCTCGACTGTCTCTGGTAATTTTAGGCGCAATCTAAATGCAGTTCGCTCCGAATGGAATGAAGAGCTGCGAGTGTGGGGGAAATCTGAGACAAAAACACGAATTGCTGGAGAGGCTCAGCGGGTCTGGCAGCATCTCTGCAGAGAGAGAGGTTAACGATTCGAGCCCAGTGACCCCCTTCCTCAGAACCGTTATTGGGCCGCCGTTGTTGTCAGGGGCGGGAAGCCGGTTGCCATGGTTTCCCGGGGGGGGCGGGAAGCCGGTTGCCATGGTTTCCCGGGGGGCGGGGCCGAGGGAGCTATGCCTTCCCTCGGATGGATGTCCCGTCCGGGCCTGAGGGATGAATGGGGCCGGCTCCAGGTCCGGGTCCCCCGCCTCCCGCGGGCGGACGCTGCTGGCCGAGAAGGCCGTGTCTGAAAGCTACGCCCGGCTCCGGTACCGAGACACTTCGCTCCTGATCTGGAGGCAGCAGCAGTTACAGCTGGAGCGGCGGACACTGGGCTCAGGCCCGGGCCCCGGACCCGACAGCTTCCTGGGCCGCAGCCACAGCATGTGGTACCGGCAGTTCGGCAATCAGCCTATCCTGGTCCGGGACAGGAACAAACTAAGCCCGGGGTCCTGCCCCGGCACAGGCCCGGTTCCAAATCCAGGCCGTTCCCGTATTTGCTCATTAATGTGAACTGGATCCGGATTCAGGACAAAACCGGGACAGAGTAGCAAACCCAGTAACAACTGGAGAAGCCATTCCAGTCAGTACCGGAACAACTACTGAAGATCACAGTGGGTCAGGCAGCATCCATGGAGTGAGAGCAACCTAACTTTTCGAGTCCAAATTTCAAGGCTGGAGTAACACCAACTATCATTAGCGGCTGCAGTATTTATGACCGACAGTAGCTCTGCAACCAGATTAACACCAAGACGACACATCTGGACCAATATGGGAAATGACAGTGTACATCCGTAGTATTTACAGATTTTCCTGGATTAATACCTCGCATAAATCTGTTTGGAGACGGGATCTATGCAGATTATCACTCTCTGTATTCATCCTCCCTGCAATAGTGTTGTTATTTATAAACTGATTTTATTTATGGATCAATGCCTGAGCTGGAATAGCTGGGTGTTTCAGACTGTGCATAAGAACAAATCCGTAGTAGAAACCCATCTGGGAGAATCAGAACTGGATTATGAGATTGACCCATTTTCCAGATGTGGGCTGGCCACTCAGGTGATGAGATTACATTGCGCTGTAGAGAATAAACTGTGTAAAAAAAGTGATAGAAGTTTTGTGTTAGAGTGGAATTACAGTATTCAAAGCCATTCTAATTGTGTTAACATTACTCCCTACTGAGCAAGGCTTGTTTTTAATTGACAATTTTATTCATACAGCACTTTTCACTGACATACCCCTCACAAATATTTTGTGCTGTGAATGATTTCCAGCTTCTTGAGCATGTGATTTTTTTAAAAAAATAATTCCACCAAATAGCTTCGGCTGCTTGTGCTCTGGGTTGAAACCTTTGTCTCTGCAGCTCTCTGTCCCTCCTTTAAGCAACTTATAACCTACCTAATAACTTAACATGCTCTATCAAATTTGATTTATTATCGTCAAATATACCTAGGTGCAGTGAAAAGTGATAACACAGTATGGAGCTGGAAAAATACAGAACATTTTCTGGAGAAAGGTCCCAACCTGAAACGTCAGTTTTCCTGCTCCTCTGATGCTGCCTGGCCTGTGTTCCCCCAGCTCCACATGGTGTTATCTTTGGCTCCAGCATCGGCAGTTCTTACTATCTCTTCAGTGAAAAGCTCTGTTTTTGTGTATCTGTTACAGGAAAGATGTTGCAAAACTTGAAAGGGTGTTACGTGTATGGAATGAGCTGCCAGAGGACATGGTAGAGGCTGGTACAATTACAAAATTCAAAAGGCATCTAAATGGGTATATGGATAAGAAGGATTTAGAGGAAAATGGGCCAAGGTTATTTTCGGATATCTGGTCGGCCTGAAGTTGATTGCATACTGTACACCTGAGTACAAGCAGTAAGTACATATGAAGTTCATAAGTTGATAGAACAAAATGAGCAATACAATGTTAAAACTGCAGAGGAGCACAAAAAGTGAGATCAACATTAAATTTGTGACATCCCTTCAAAAGTCTAATAACAGCAGGGAAGAAGCTGCTGTTGAACCTGATGTTACACATGTTTAAGCTTTTGTACATTCTGCCTGACAGAAAAGGTTAGAAGAAATTATAGCCAGGCTGGAGGGATCTTTGACGTTGGCTACCTTTCCAAAGCAACAAGAAGTGTAAATGGAGTATATGATGTTCCTATGAAGCACATGATTTTTTTTTGCTATGACTAGGTGCTGTACAAATGTATATTGGAGTTTCTGTTGGAATGCAGTTCTTTTTGTGACAACCTTTTTCTCCCAGCACTACCGTAAACCCAGGATTGTGCATGTTGGATAATATTTAGCTGATTCTGGGAGCTTAATGTCAGCAGGTGACATCCAATAGGCTTAAGGGTGACAATACAGCATTGTTTATTTACAGCATAGATACAAGTTGTCTCATCTCCACCAATGTTTCTGCTTCCCCTATGCTTCGTCCCACTCCTGTTCATTTAGATTAACCTTTTATTTATTTCTCCCTTATGTGTTTATCTACCTTGGCCTTGTATACATCTTATTCATTACAATGACTCCCTGCAATAGTGAATCACATTCTCTCTGGGTGGAGAGGTTTCTCCTGAATTCCCTTTTGGAATTATTAGTGATAGTCTTATATCAATGATCTCTGTTTCTGGTCAACCTGAAGTAGAAAAATCTTGAAGTCTAAGATGCTGAAGATACAAAACAAAAACAAAAATTGCTGGAGAAATTTGGCAGGTTTGGAGTATTTGTGGATGGAAAGCAGAGTTAATGTTTTGAGTCCTGTGCTGTGAAGAAGATTCTGAAGAAAGGTCATTTGACTCAAAATATTTAACCTTGAAGTCTACTCTCTTGACTCCCTTGGTAAAACAATCACAGAATTATTGATTTTACGATCCTTACCAATGGTACTGTGACTACAGGACAGATAGCTGAATTTGAGGAGGCAGTTTTCATGTCACTAGACTAATGCTCTGAGGACCTGTGTTCAATCCCAGCATGGCAGATGGTTATAAACAGAATTCAGTAAAAATCCGGAATAAAAAAACAGTCTAAAGGTGACTGTCAATTGTTTCAGAAATCCATCTGGTTCAGTAATGCCTTTAAGGATGGAAATCTAGTGTCCTTACTACTCTGTCCGACATGGCCAGACTCTCAGCAATCTCTTAATTACCCTCTGGGCAATAAATGGTGGCTTACTCAATGATGTCAGAATTCCATGAATTAATTAAAAAAGAAAAAGGGTCAGGCTGGGTACAAGAACTGTAGACTGTGAGACTACTTGACGCTGGGTACAAGAACTGTAGACTGTGAGACTACTTGACGCTGGGTACAAGAACTGTAGACTGTGAGACTACTTGGCCCATTATGCTTGTGGCAGCCTTGTTCGTTATACCTTGTTCTGCTCATCAAGCCTTTTTACATGTTTATCTTTCATATGGAAAGTTATCGTGCTTTCTACTGCAACATTTTTTTCTGATGTGGTATCCCATGAGATAACAGTTCCTGTGTAAAAAGACATTCTGATCTCTTGATTGTGATATTTTGCGCTATCTGGCTCCCTGGAGCTTTTCTTTACCAGTTTCTCTTTCAAAAAGCTTCAATAATTCTGAGCCACTCCAACCCACACACAGGCAGATAACTTCAACTTCTTGGGTCAAACAGTAAGAGTGCCAGCAAATAAAACTCCTGATTGTATAAATCCCAATAACTCTCTGTAGAGTCTTGCTATCCTTCTTACTATGACCTCTTCTAAAATCTGTACACATTGGACACTTTCTCTTTTCATTTGTAATTAGGAATGATTAGATTAGATTCAGTTCCCTACAGTGTGGAAACAGGCCCTTCAGCTCAACAAGTCCACACCGCCCTTTGAAGCATTCCACCCAGACCCATTCCCCTATAACCCACACACCCCTGAACACTACCGACAATTTAGCACGGCTGATCCACCTAGCTTGCACATCTTTGGACTGTGGGAGGAAACCGGAGCACCCAGACGAAACCCACGCAAACACAGGGAGAATGTGGAAACTCCACACAGACGGTCGCCCGAGGCTGGAACTGAACCCGAGTCCTGGCGCTGTGAGGCTGCAGTGCTAACCACTGAGCCACCGTGTCTTGATGAATAGGCATCCAAATGTATGAGGCCTGGAAATGAAATGGCTACTCCAGAACACTATCTATTCTGACTAGTAAACACCAAATGACACATTTATCTGCACTTGGCCCACAACCTACTGTGCCCTGGTATTTTAAGATCTCATTTAGATGCCCCTTAAATGTTGCAAGTACCTGCCTCCACCATCCAATTAGGTAGCACATCCATATTTTCCACACCCCTTACATGAAAAACATTTTTCTCATATCTTCTAAACCACTTTTACGCCCTCTGGTCTTAGACGCATCTGCCAAGGGGAAAAAGATTCTCATGATCTATCCAGTTTATGCCTCTCAAGTTTTTCGTTCCTCAATCGGACCTCCCCTCAGCCTTCTCAGCTCCGTGGAAAACAAACCTAGCCTATCCAGTCTCTCATAACTGAGATTTTTCATCACAGGCAACATCCTGGTGAAATGCCTCTAAACCTTCTCCGGCACAATCACATTCTTCCAATAATGTGGTGAACAGAACTGCACACACAACTGTAGCCTAACCCTTGTTTTTGTAAATATTCACAATTACATCAAGCTTGAGGCATCACAGGGATGATACTCTTCTGTACACAGCACCTAAGCCCTGTCCTGACTTGCTATTCCACCTTCACTTCCTTTTGTATTTTATCTTTACTTCCATTCAGCACAAAGTTCCTTGCCAATCTTTTGAGATTCCATTTTCATTATTAAGTCTAACTCAAAACTCCAAAGATCAAAGAGCAAGGGTTCAGTGCCCAGCTGTTCTCTTCCTGCAGTGATAGAGTTAATCCACAGCTCACCTGGAATTAGACAGATAAACGAGCTCAGGACCACCCAAAATAAAATAGACTAATGCACATTGGATAACTGCTAAATCCCACTATCAAAGCGTACAACAGTTGAGAAAGAAAATTGGCAGACTTCCATAACTTGGTCAATTCTGTCATTAAATGTGAGTTAGGCTCAGGATTCTAGCCAGTTATAATTGAGTCTGGTGAGTCATATCTGAAAAATGTCAGGAATTCCAGGCCTCTGAGTTAATATCCTAGTCCCAGAAACTGCAAAGAGTGCTCAGAAAGTGATCTGACAAGAGCACATATTGTTTCTGCAGGAGGGGCTCCCCTTTCGATCATTCTTGCTGGGGAGGGGGGGGGTAGCTCTCAGACACCCCACCTCTAGTCTTTCTTGCTGGAGAGACTCTCACCACCACCCCTGCATCCCATTCCTATAAAAAGGAACTCTCACATGCCCAACGGTATCAATGTGGATTTCACAAGCTTCAAAATCTCCCCTCCCCCACTGCATCCCAACACCAGCCCAGCTCGTCCCCGCCTACCTAACCTGTTCTTCCTCTCACCTATCCCCTCGTCCCACCCCCATTTCCTACCTACTAGCCTCATCCCACCCCCTTGACCTGTCCACCCTCACCGGACTAACCTATCCCCTCCCTATCTCCCCACCTACACTCACCTCTACAGGCTCCATCCCCTCTTCTTTAACTTGTCTGTCTCCTGTCCACCTCTTCTCCTCTATCCATCTTCGATCTGCCTTCCCGTCTCTTCCTATTTACTTCAGAACCCTCTCCCCCTCCTCCATTTCTGATGAAGGGTCTAGGCCCGAAATGTCAGCTTTTGTGCTCCTAAGATGCTGCTTGACCTGCTGTGTTCATCCAGCTCCACACTTTGATATCTCTTACTCTCACATCCCTACCCACCCCTGCAATCCCCAAGCGTTCCTGTAGCAGGGTCTCTCACCCAATGCATAGGGTTGAGGTGGGACTGGAAACCAGAAACAGTTTGGTTTGGAAAACTTCAAACAGGCAACCGAGGGAGACAGAGAGTTGAGGGGGCGGGCACGGGTGGTCTGACAACTGAGGGAGGCAGAGACGGTGTGGTGGGAGGGCTGAGGGAGACGGAGACGGGCGTGTGATGGGAGGGCTGAGGGAGACAGAGACGGGCGTGTGGTGGGAGGGCTGAGGGAGACGGAGACGGGCGTGTGGTGGGAGGGCTGAGGGAGACAGAGACGGGGGTGTGGTGGGAGGGCTGAGGGAGACAGAGACGGGGGTGTGGTGGGAGGGCTGAGGGAGACAGAGACGGGGGTGTGATGGGAGGGCTGAGGGAGACAGAGACGGGGGTGTGATGGGAGGGCTGAGGGAGACAGAGACGGGGGTGTGATGGGAGGGCTGAGGGAGACAGAGACGGGGGTGTGATGGGAGGGCTGAGGGAGACAGAGACGGGGGTGTGATGGGAGGGCTGAGGGAGACAGAGACGGGGGTGTGATGGGAGGGCTGAGGGAGACAGAGACGGGGGTGTGATGGGAGGGCTGAGGGAGACAGAGACGGGGGGTGTGGTGGGAGGCTGAGGGAGACAGAGGGAGAGAACAGAGGTTGAGAGAGGGGCTGAGGGAAAAGGAAATAGCAGAAGTAGAGAAGCAAAATGTAAAGCTAAGGACGCATAAGCAGCAAGAGAGCTACAACATTTGTAGAGCACACTCTGAATTTTATTATGAAACCTGCAATCCTCGCATACTTCTCTTCACAATGTCAACAACTGAAATAAATCAAAAAAGCTCAGTTGATATTAAGTAGATTTTTTTTGTTTCAGGCACCCAGTGCTGACACAAAGCTTTGTACATTAAACATCACGACATTAATTTATACTTAACGTATCCAACATAGAATTTAAACTTATAATTATAAACAGAAATAAAATATATTGAGTTACTATGAAGCAATAAATGAAATTTGTTGAAGGTGAGTTTCAGAGGACAAATTCAGAACTCAGAAAAACCTGCAATGATTTTTCAGTTAGGGTCCAAATCCAGGATCATCTGGATCTCTGCAACTTGAAGAACAGTTGTTAAAATTCAGCAATGCTTCTTCCAATCCACCTTGCCAATCCCTAACTTGCAGGGGGTAGTGTTCCAATCCGCTGCCCTTGTCCTTTGAGATGGAAGTGGTTGTGGATTTGAAAGGCACTGTTAAGAAGATCTGATGCATTTCTGCAGTGCATCTTGTAAACAGCATACACTGCTGCTACTGATCACCAATTGTGGATGGAATGGATGTTTTTGGATGTAGTGCCAATCAAGTGGGTTGCTTTCTGCTGGATATTAAGCTTCTTGAGTGTTGTTGGAGCTGCACTCATCCAAGCAAATTGGGAGTATTCCATAACATTCCTGACTTGTACGTTGTCAATAGTGGATGGACTTTGGGAGTTTAAGAGGTGAGTTATTTGCTGCAGTCAAGTCTCTAACCTGCTCTCGTAGCCACAGCGTTTATATGTCCAGTCTAATTCAGTTTCTAGATAATGGTAACTGCCCCCACCCCCACGTGTTGATAGTGGGACATTCAGTGATGATAATGCCATTAAAGGTCAAACAGCGATGGTTAGATTCTCTCTTGCTGGAGAGGACCATTGTCTGGTACTTGCATAGCACGAATGTTACTTACCACTTAGCATCCCAAGCCTGGATCATGTCGAGGTCATGCCACATTTGAAAACAGACTACTTCGGTATCTCAGGAGTCACAAATGGTACCTAACATTCTTCAATGCTGATTGCACATCCCCACTTCTGATTGATGATGTAGAGGGGGAAAGAATGAGCTTATAACAAGACAGAGAGTGAGAAGCTCAGAGCGAGAAAATGGACTGACAAAGGAGAAAGGGAGACTCTTTCGAGTGTGTTTGCGGTGAAGGGTCCGGGCAGCCTGCAACCACAGTTTGTAATATCCACCAATACGTCATTGTCTCACAAATGTCTTAACTTCGTTCCTCATCTCTGATTAAAACATAAATATCAAAGGACTAACAAGGGAAAATGCTGGAGACATTCTGTCTAACTTACAGAACAGTCCGAGTCATCCACAAATGATCCAACAATAAACAACCAGGATTTCAAGTCTCTTTGTACTGAGGCAACTGCGAGTCACCAAACCCAATTCTGTTTAATCCAAAAGGGCCTTTGTAGAAATCAGAAACATACTTACTCAAAACCGATTATCTAAAGTTTCAATACTTCTGTCTGTACAATGGACTCCGATCGCTTCAATTCCTTCCTTTACCTTAAGCAGAATGATAAAAATGCTGAAGAAACACAACAAATTGAATTTGTAAATCACAGCACCCAGTCACATGGGCTGTACAAACACACGAAGGATCTAGCACAAGCCAGGCTACACACATACGATCAGAATTCTGCCTGGAAACTTTCTCGTTGGTTCTGAGCTGAGTTATTTGTCCAGGTTCATAATAAATTAGGTATATACACATGGGTAAACACTTGCACTCAGTCAGTCCCTGTGTGCTCAGACACTGGCTATATCCTTCAGTCAGACATCTCACACTGCTTTTAACGAAGTGAATGATCATCAATGGAATGTGCTTGTCAGAGTCTCTCCTATCAGGTTCATTCATCATCAAAAATACAGCACAGCTTTCAAATCTGGTGAGGTAAGGTTCAAGTCATGTGGGCCAGCAGCCGGAAGAACTTTGTGCCAAAAGTATACGTTGAGAGCCCAGATCGAAAGGCCTAATCAGATTCACTAGTATCTGAAGAGCTGGAGACACTGGAGCTGGTGCTGCCTGAGTCAGAGGATGAGCTGCTGCTGCCACTGAGACGGGTGGGACACCCTCCCTGCCTGAGGTCTGACTTCTCCCCTGTAAATTTTAGAACAAGAAACAATAGTTAGAATGAAAACCATGAAGAGGATTTGACTTTAATTCTTGAGGATTTCTGTGTCACTGTCAACATCAGCCAATGCCTGGATGCTCTGATTCACCTTGTCCTTGAATCCATATGGTGAAGGAGCTCTGATGCTGCAGTTATATTAGAAGTTCCAGGACTTTGACCTACTGACACAGAATCATACAACACAAAAGTAGATAATTCAGTCCATCATGCCACTACAGGTTCTGTGAAATAGTTAACGACTCCTCTTAGACTGTCCCATAACCCTCAAAATGATCAAATTTCCTTTTGGAAGTTCCTACTGAATCCGTTTTGCTGCATTCCAGATCAAAAAAAAGTGATTAAAGAAAAAATTGTCACCTCTCCTCTTTAGTTCTTTTGCCAATGACCTTAAATCTGTTTCTCCTCATTATCAATCTTCCAACACCAGAACCTCTTAAATCTAAACTAGGGAAGGTTTGAAAGACAAGTTAGTGGATTGAGAAAATAGATTCAACAGACACATTTCTCCAATGCACAAACACCCAATGAGAACGGTGAATGAACCTTAGCTAACAAAATTTAAAACTTTCATTAAATCAAAAGAAGCGGCTCACAAGAATCAGGGTCAGAGGATCACAGAGCATAAAAACAGGCTCCTCAGCCCACCGTTTCAAAGCAGACCAACAAACACCAAACCGCATTAATGCCATTTACCTGCACACTCTGGGTGGAAATTTTCCAATGTTGGTATCAAAACAACTTGCTCCTCACCTTAAACTTATACTCGATGATCTTAAGGCATATCTGCCTCGGGGTAAGAGTCTCACAATCTATCTCCCTCATAATTTAGTAAACCTCAAATACCTCCTTAGTTTCCTCTACTCCAAGGAAAACAAACCCAGTCTGTCCTCATAACTGAGACTTTACATCCCAGGCAACATCCTGGTGAACCTCGTCTGTATTTTCAATTACGCAATCACATCCTTCAGATAATGTGGCAACCAGAACAGCACATTATATTCTGTATGCTGCCTAACCAATGTTTTATAAAGTCATGATACACTTCCTTGCTCCTCTATTCTATGCCCGAGAGAATGAAGGCAATCATCCTACATGCCTTCTTTACCACCCTGCTAACACTTCAGGGATCTATGGACTTGAAAACCAAGATCCATTTGTTCCTTAGTGCTCCCTAGGGACCTATCGTTCGGTGCGTATATACTTTCCTTATCAGACCTCCCAAAATGCATTATCTCACATTCATCAGGATTAAATTCCAACTGTCAATGCTCTGCCCAATTTACCTGCTGTGGCCTCAGACCATCCTCCACATAACCAACACCACCAATTCTCATGGCCTCAGTAAACTTACTAATTATACCTTGTACTTTCACATCCAAATCATTAATGTAGACAACAAATGGCAAGGGTCCCAGCACCAATCCCTTTGGTAGACTGCTAATCACAGGCTTCCAGTCATGAAAATACAACCCTCTACCATCACCCTTTGCCTTGATTTGCAAGCCAATTTGGATACAGTTTGCCTTGGAGCCCATGTGCTCTTACTTTTTGAACCAGCATTCCATCTGGCACCTTGTCAGAGGCCTTAAAGAAGTCCACATAAACCATATCAATTGCACTACCCAACAATTCCCCTATCACTGACATCAGACTAACTAGACTATCTCTGCTGCCCTTCTGGAACAAAGGAACCACATTAGCCATGGTCTGGTCATCTGGCACTTCAGCTGTGGCCAACAGAGCAGTAAATAACCCCACCAGAGCTACAGCAATTTCCTCCATTGCCTCCAAAGCCTGGGTTACATCTCGCAAAATCTAAAACATCGAATTATTGATTTTAACATGTTCAAGAACCTCACTTTCCCAACTGAAATCCCCATTAGGGCAGCACGGTGGCTCAGTGGTTAGCACTGCAGCATCACAATGCCAGGGACCCTGGTTCGATTCCAGCCTTGGGTGACTGTCTGTGTGGAGTTTGCACATTCTCCCCCTGTCTGCGTGGGTTTCCTCCTGGTGCTCCGGTTTCCTCCCACAGTCCAAAGATGGGCAGGCTAGGTGGATTGGCCATGCTAAATTGCCCATAGTGTTCAAGGGTGTGTGGGTTATAGGGAGATGGGTCTGGGTGGGATGCTTCAAAGGACGGGTGTGGACTTGTTGGGCTGAAGGGCCTCTTTCCACACTGTAGGGAATCTATTCTAATCACCTCTGTCTTTCTCCTGCATGAATACAGACAAAAAATATTCATTTAAGATCACATCCACCGGCTCCATGCACAATTTGCTCATTTGGTCTCTAATAGGCATGGCTCTTTCCCTGGTAATCCTCTTATTCTTAACATACTTACAAAAAGCTTTGGGATTTTTCTTGATCCTATCTGCCAAAGATTTTGCATGGCCCCTCTTGCCCTCTTAATTTTTTTTAAAGCAACCCCTATACAAGCTGTAGCTTTGCAGGGCCTCCGCTGTACCTGACAATATACTTTCTTCTTTTCCTTTATCAAACTCTCAATATCACTTGATATCCAGGGTTCCTTGTACTTGTTGCCCTTACACTTCACTCTTAGAGGAACACATTGGCCCTGAGCTCTCACTATACTACTTTTAAAAAACTCCCACTTTTCAAATGTAGACATACCTGCAAGTAGCTGCTCCCAGTCTATGTCTGCAAGATCCCATTTTATGGTGTTGAATCAGCCTTCGCCAAATTTAGACATTTCTGTCTTATCCTTATCCCTTTCCGTAATGACTGAAACTTAGAGCTCTGGTCAGTGTCCCCAAAAACGCTTGCCAACTGACACTTCAACCACTTGACCAGCTTCACTCCCTCGGATTAGGACGAGCACCATTCCATCGCTTGAAGGACTATCAATGTAATGATACAAAAAGCTTCCCTGGGCGTACTTTAAAAATTCCACCAAACAGCATAAGGAGCAAGTGACATGGCAAAGCAATCCCAATAGATCAGCTCTAAGCTCAGCAATCCTGTCACATCAAGTTGCGACTAGTGGTGGAGAATTAAACAAAATACAGAAGGGAGATACAGGGCTTGGTGACGGGGTGCAATGAAAACAATCTGTCTCTCAATGTCAGAAAAACTAAAGAACTGATCATCGCCTTCAGAAAGAAAGGAGAACACGGCCCCAGCTACATTAGCGGAACTGAGGTTGACAGGGTGGAGAGCATCAAGTTCCTCGGAGTAACGATAACTGGACAACCTGTACTGGACTTCCCACATTAATGCAACAGTCAAGAAGGCACAACAACACCTCTTCTTTCACAGGTGGCTCAGGAAATGCAGCATGCCCATCAGGTCCCTCACCAACTTCTCCAGATGCACCTGAAAGCATGCTGTCTGGGTATATAACAGCCTGGTATGGCAACTGCTCTGCCCAGGACTGTTAAGGAACTACAGAAGGTGGTGTGCCCAGCCCAGACCATCACGGAAGCTAAACTTCCATTAATAGAGGTAGTAGGAATTGCTGATGCTGGAGAATCTGAGGTAACAAGGTGTGGAGCTGGATGAACACAGTAGGCCAGGCAGCATCAGAGGAGCAGGAAGGCTGACATTTCAGGTTTTTCTGAAGAAGGGTCCAGACCCGAAACATTAGTTTTGCTGCTCCTCTGATGCTGCCTGGCCTATTGTGTTCATCCAGCTCCACACCTTGTTATGTATTCCATCCATGGACTCGTGTTTACGCACGCCTTGCTGCTGTGGAAAGGCGGCCAACATCAAAGACCCATGGCACCCTAGTAGTGATCTCCTACAACCACTTCCGCCAGGCAGAAGATACAGATGCCTGAACACACGCACGAGCAGGTTTAGGAACAGCTTCTTTCTGGCCATTATCAGACTGTAGCCTAAAAAAATGAAACCTGCAATGTAACCTGCATGCCTCTAAGTCTTTTTGATATGTACATCCTTTTCTTTCTGTGATCTGCTTGTACTGCTCCTAAACAAGCTTTTCACTGTATTTCGATACATGTGACAATAAAATCAATCAAGCAACTCACTGGAGCAGATGGCTCCCAAATATCCTCAGCCCCAACAATGGAAGAGGCAAACACATCAATGCAAAAGAGAAGGCTGAAATATTCGCAGAAATCTTCAGCCAGTCATGTTGAGCGGACGATCTATCTCACCTTTCTCTAGTAGTCTCCATCATCACAGGCAGCATTCTTCAGCCAATTCAACTTGCTCCACAAGAAAAAGCAAGTAGGAGAAAGTTAAGGAAGAGGGGTCCAGACCCAAGGTGTTGGTTTTCCTGCTCCTCTGATGATGCTTGGCCTGCTGTGTTCATCTAGCTCTATACCCTGTTATCATAGATTCTCCACCATCTGCAGTTCCCATTATCTCCAAGAAGTTAGGGACACTGGATACTCCTATGGCTGTGGGCCCTTACAACATTCTGGCAATAGTACTGATGACTTGTGTTCCATAAATATGCCACTCCCTGGCCAAGTTCTTCCAATATAGTTAGAACACTAGCATCTACCTGACAATGTGGAAAATTGTCCAGGTAAATCCTGTATATTAAAAATCCAACCCAACCAAGTACAGCTCCATCAGTCTCTTCTCGATCGTCAGTAAAGTGATGGAAGGTGTCAGTAACAGTGCTATCAAGTAGCACCTGCTCAGAAATAACCTGCTCAGTGACGCCCAGTTTGGGGTCCGCCAGGGCCACTCAGCTCCTGACCTCATTACAGCCTTGGTTCAAACATGGACAAAAGAGCTGAATTCCAGAGGATGAGATGAGAGTGACGGCCCTTGATATCAAAGCTGCATTCAACCAAGTGTGGCATCAAGGAGCCCTAGCAAAACTGGAATCAATGAATACCAGGAGTAAACTCTCCGCTGTTTGGAGTTATATCTGGGACATAGGAAAATGATTGTGGTTGTTGGAGATTAGTCATCTCAGCTCCAAAACATCTCTGCAGGGTAGTGCCCAACCCATCTGCAAATGCTTTATCAATAATCTTTCATCCATCATAAGGTCACAAACGGGGATGTTACAGAATCACAGAAGCCCCACACGAGGGAATAGGCCATTTGGCCCGGGTTTACATCGATCCTCTGAACAGCATCTCACCCAGACCCATGCCCTATCCTATTCCTGTACCCTCCATTTTTTCATGGCTAATCCACTTAGCCTGCGCATCTCTGGACATTATGCACAATTTAGCATGGCTAATTCACCTAAATTACACATAGAACATTATAGCACAGTACAGGCCCTTCAGCCCTCGATGTTGTGCTGACCTGCCATACCAATCTGAAGCCCATCTAACCTACACTATTCCATGTACGTCCATATGCTTGTCCAATGACAACTTAAATGTACTTAAAGTTGGCGAATCTACTACTGTTGCAGGCAAAGCGTTCCATACCCTTACTACTCTCTGAGTAAAGAAACTACCTCTGACATCTGTCCTATATCTTTCATGCCTCAATTTAAAGCTATGCCCCCTCGTGCTCGCTGTCACCATCCTAGGAAAAAGGCTTTCCTTATCCACCCTATCTAACCCTCTGATCATTTTATGTCTCAATTAAGTCACCTCTCAACCTACTTCTCTCTAACGAAAACAGCCTCAAGTCCCTCAGCCTTTCCTCGTAAGACCTTCCCCTCCATACCAGGCAACATCCTAGTGAATCTCGTCTGCACCCTTTCCAAAGCTTCCGTGACCAGAACTGTACGCAATACTCCAAGTGAGGCCGCACCAGAGTTTTGTATACCTTCACCATAACCTCTTGGTTCCGGAACTCGATCCCTCTATTAATAAAAGCTAAAACACTGTATGCCTTCTTAACAGCCCTGTCATCCTGGGTGGCAACTTTCAAGGATCTGTGTACATGGACACCACACCGAGATCTCTTTGCTCATCTACACCACCAAGAATCTTACCATTAGCCCTGTACTTTGCCTTCTGGTTACTCCTACCAAAGTGCGTCACCTCACACTTGTCTGCATTAAACTCCATTTGCCACCTCTCAGCCCAGCTGTGCAGCTTATCTATGTCTCTGCAACCTACAACATCCTTCATCACTATCCACAACTCCACCGACCTTAGTGTCGTCTGCAAATTTACTAACCCATCCTTCTACGCCCTCATCCAGGTCATTTATAAAAATGACAAACAGCAGTGGACCCAACACTGACCCTTGCGGTACACCACTAGTAACTGGTCTCCAGGATCAATATTTCCCATCAACTACCACACTCTGTCTTCTTTCAGCAAGCCAATTTCCGATCCAAACTGCTATATCTCCCACAATCCCATTCCTCCGCATTTTGTACATCAGTTTACTGTGGGGAACCTTATCGAACGCCTTGCTGAAATCCATATACACCACATCAACCGGTTTACTCTCATCTACCTGTTTGGTCAGTCTTTGGACTATGGGAGGAAACCCATGCAGACAGAGGAAGAATGTGCAAACTCCACACAGATAGTCATCCAAGGATGGAATTGAACTGTGGCGCTGTGAGGCAGCAGTGCTCACCACTGAGCCACGATGCTGTCCTAGGTTTACACTGATGATTGTACAATGTTCAGCATCATTTGCGACTACTTAGGTACTGAAGCAATTCATGTTCAAATGCAACAAGATCTGGTTAACATCCAGGTCTGGGTTAACAAACGACAAGTAATGTATGTAATTTGATTTGAGCGGCGGGAGTAGAGACAGCACAAGCCTGGGGGCTGCCAGCAAGGTAAGGTTTTCCTATAAGACCTTACCTCATGAGTCAGCGGATTACTTGGTTTGAGCGGCAGGAGTGGAGTGAGCACAAGCCGGGAAGTGAACTACTATATTCGGGCATTGTCTAAACCCGAAACACGAAACACGTGTAGTGTCTCCCATCCATTCTACTCCTCTAACCAAAAAAAAAACTGTGTGGAGGGTCGGAAAGGAAGGTTTTTTTTATCACTTTATTCTTTGGGCAATCTAGAGCAGAGAGAATGGAAGCTAGGACAGTGTGATGTTCCTCTTGTAGGATGCGGGAGGTAAGGGTCACTGCTAGTGTTCCTGCTAACTTCACCTGCGAGGAGTGCACCCAACTCCAGCTCCTCACAGACCGCGTTAGGGAACTGGAGCTGGAGCTGGATGAACTCCAGATCATTCAGGAGGCTCAGGGGGTGATAGAGAGGAGTTATAAGAAGGTGGTCACACACGAGGTACAGGAAGAAGGTAGCTGTCAAGAAGGGAAAAGGGAATAGGCAGACAGTGCAGGGAACCCCTGTGGCTGTTCCCCTCAATAATAAATATACTGCTTTGGATACTGTTGGGGGACAACCTACCAGGGGAAGGCCATAGCAGACGGGTCTCTGGCACTGAGCCCGGCCCTGTGGCACAGAAGGGAAAGGAGGAGAACAGGAGAGTGACAGTGATAGGAAAGTCACTGGTTGGGGGAACAGACAGGAGATTCTGTGGTACCGAGCGAGATTCCCAGATGATATGTTACCTGCTGGATGCCAGGGTCACGGATGTCTCGGAATGAGTCTACAGGATTCTTATGGGGGAGGGGCAGCAGCCAGAAGTTGTGGTACACATTGGTACCAATGACATAACTAGGAAACAGGATTAGGACCTTTAGAATGGAAGCTAACAGGCAGGACGAGCAGAGGAGTAATCTCAGGATTACTACCGGTGCCATGGGCTAGTGGGCCCAGAAATAGAGAGCAAGTGCAGCTGAACACGTGGCTACAGAGCTGGTGTAGGAGGGAGGGCTTCAGGTTTGTGGATCATTGGGATACCTTCTGGGGGAGTTGGGGCCTGTATAGGAAGGACGGGTTGCACCTGAACTGGACAGGCACCAATATTCGAGGCAGGAGGTTTCCTAGAGCTCTTTGAGAGGGTTTAAACTAGTTTGGCAGCGGGAAGGGAACCATAGCTACAGATCAGAGATGGGGTAGCCAATGTACAGACAGATAGAGCAAGCACAGAATCTGTGAGGAGGGATAAGCAGTTGATAAGGAAAAGTGGCAGTCAGTGCAACGGGTTGAGGTGTGTCTACTTCAATGCAAGAATTGTCAGGAATGAGGGTGATGAGCTTATAGCATGCATCAGTAATTGGAACTACAATTTTGTGGCCATTTCAGAGACTTAGTTAACACAGGGGCAAGAATGGTTGTTGGATGTTCCGGGGTACAGATGTTTCAAAAGAAATAGGGAGGGAGGTAAAAGAGGTGGGGCAGTGGTATTGCTAAACAGGGATGGTAGTTACAGAAAGGGAGGTTGTGGAGGAGGGATTGTCTACTAGGTCATGGGTAGAAGTCAGAAACAGGAAAGGAGCAGTCACTTCGTTGTGAGTTTTCGAAAGACACACCCCCATCCCCAACCCCACCCCCCACCCGCCAATACCAGAGACACTAACAGATTGGGAGGCAGAGCTTGGAAAGGTGCAGAAATAATAGGGTTGTTGTCATGGGTGACTTAAACTTGCCAAATATTAAATGGAACCTGCTAAGTGCAAATAGTTTAGATGGAGCAGATTTTGTTAGATGTGTCCAGGAAGGATTTCTGACTCAATATGTAGATAGGCCGGCTAGAGGGGAGACCATATTGGATTTGGTGCTTGGCAATGAACCAGGCCAAGTGTCAGATCTCTCAGTGGGAGAGCATTTCGGTGATAGTGATCACAACTCCATGACCATGAATGTAGTCATAGAGAGGGATAGGAGCAGATGGTATAGGAAAGTATTTAATTGGGGGAGGGGGAATTACATTGCTATTCGGCAAGAACTGCAGAGCATAAATTGGGAGCAGATGTTCTTGGGGAAATGCACGACAGAAATGTGGAGGTTGTTTAGGGAGCATTTGCTACAAGTACTGGATAGGTTTGTCCCACTGAGGCAAGGGAAGGAACAGGTGAAGGAGCCTTGGATAACAAGACATGTGGAACACCTAGTCAAGAGGAAGAAGGAAGCTTACTTAAGGTTGAGGAAGCAAGGATTGGGCAGGGCTCTAGAGGGTTACAAGGTAGCCAGGAGGGAACTGAAGAATGGGCTTAGGAAAGAAAAGGGGCTATGGAAAAACCTTGGTGGATAGGATTAAGGATAACCCCAAGGCATTCTATACTTGTGTGAGGAACAACAGGATGGCCAGAGTGAAGGTAGAGCGATCAGTGATAGTGGAGGGAACTTGTGCTTGGAGTTGGAGGAGGTAGGGGAGGTCCTTAATGACTTCGCTTCAGTATTCACTAGTAAGAGGGACCTTGTAGTTTGTGAAGACAGTATGAAAAGGCTGATGTTAAGGAGGAGGATGTGCTGGAAATTTCCAAAAACACGAGGATTGATAAATCCCCTGGGGCGGATGGGATATACCCAAGGTTACTACGGGAAGCAACCGCTGCCCCTTTGGCAGTGATCTTTGCGTTGCCACTGTCCTCTGGAGTAGTACCAGATGAATGGACAGTGGCAGATGTTACTCCCTTGTTCAAGAAAGGGAATAGGGATAATCCTGGGAATCATAATCCAGTCAATCTTACTTCTATGGTGGGCAAATAATTGGAGAGGATTCTGAGAGATTGCATTTATGATTATTTGGAAAAGCACAGTTTGATTAGAGATAGTCAACATGGCTTTTTGAGGGGCAGGTCATGCCTCACAAGCCTTACTGAATTCTTTGAGGATGTGACAAAATACATTGATGAATGTAGAGCAGTGGATGTGGTGTATATGGATTTTAGCAAAGCTTTTGATAAGGTTCCACATGGTAGGCTCATTTATAAAGTAAGGAGGCATGGGATTCAGGGAAATTTGGCTGCCTGGATCCAAAACTGGCGGTTCAATAGAAGACAGAGGGTGGTAGTAGATGGAAAGTATTCACCCCTGAGCTCCGTGACCAGTGGTGTTTTGCAGGGATCTGTTGTGGGACCTCTGCTCTTTGTGATGGGGTGGGTTAGTAAGTTTGTCAATGACACAAAGATTAATGGAGTTGTGGATAGTGTGGAGAGCTGTTGTAGGTTGCCACACAACATTGACAGGATGCAGAGCTGGGCAAAGAAGTGGCAGATGGAATTCATCCCAAAAAAGTGTGAAGTGATTCATTTTGTCTGGCTGAATTTGCAGAATACAGGGTTAATGGCAGGATTCTCGGCAGTGTGGAGGAACAGAGGGATCTTGGGGTCCACGTCCATAGACCCTACAAAGTTGCTACCCAAGTTGATAGGGTATGGTGTGTTGGCTGTCATTGACGGGGGAACTGAGTTTAAGATCTGCGGGGTTAAGTTGCAGCTCTATAAAACCCTGGTTAGACCAAACTCGGAACATTGTATTCAGTTCTGGTCACCTCATTACAGGAAAGATGTGGAATCTTTAGAGAGGGTGCAGAGGAGATTTACCAGGATGCTGCCTGGACTGGACGGCAGGTCTTATGAGGAAAGATTGAGGGAACTAGGGCTTTTTTCATTGGAGCAAAGAAGGATGAGAGGTGATTTGATAGGGGTGTACAAGATGATGACAGGCATAGATAGAGTGGATAGCCAGGGACTTTTTCCCAGGGCGGCAATGACTATTACGATGGGGGCATAATTTTAAGGTGATTGGAGGAAGGTATAGGGGAGATGTCAGAGGTAGGTTCTTGACACACAGAGTGCTGGGTGTGTGGAAAGCACTGGCAGTGATAGTGGAGTCAGAAACTTTAGACACTTTTATGCGACTCTTGGATAGGCACAATGAAGACAGTAAAATGTAACGTTATGCAGGTTAGTTTGATCTGATTCAGTTAATAGGTCGGCAGAACATCATGGGCCGAATGGCCTGTACTGTGCTGTACTGTTCTATGTTTTATTTGCACCACACAAATGCCAGGTGTCTAACCGCTGTATTCAGTGGTGTTAAGGTCCATAAGACATAAAAGTGGAAGTAAGGCCATTCGGCCCATCAAGTCCACTCCGCCATTTAAATCATGGCTGATGGGCATTTCAACACCACTTCCCTGCACTCTCCCCGCAGCCCTTGATTCCTTCTGAGATCAAGAATTTGTTGATCTCTGCCTTGAAGGCATCCAACGTCCCGGCCTCCACTGCACTCTGCGGCAATGAATTCCATAAGCCCCCCACTCTCTGGCTGAAGAAATGTCATCTCATTTCAGTTTTAAATTTACCCCTCTAATTTTAAGGCTGTGCCCACGGGTCCTAGACTCCCCGCCTAACGGAAACAACTTCCTAGAATCCACCCCTCTAAACCATACATTATCTTGTAAGTTTCTATTAGATCTCCCCTCAACCTTCTAAACTCTAATGAGTACAATCCCAGGATCCTTAGCCGTTCATCATACATTAAACCTACCATTCCAGGGATCATCCGTGGAATCTCCGCTGGACACGCTCCAGGGCTAGTATGTCCTTCCTGAGGTGTGGGGCTCAAAATTGGACACAGTATTCTAAATGGGGCCTAACTAGAGCCTTATAAAGCCTCAGAAGCACATCGCTGTTTTTATATTCCAACCCTCTTGAGATAAACGACAACATTACATTCGCTTTCTTAATTACAGACTCTACCTGCAAGTTAACCTTTAGAGAATCCTGGAACAACACTCCCAGATCCCTTTGCACTTCTGCTTGACGAATTTTCTCACCGTTTAGAAAATAGTCCATGCCTGTATTCTTTTTCCCAAAGTGCAAAACCTCACATTTACTCACATTGAATTTCATCAGTCATTTCCTGGACCACTCTCCTCAACTGTCTAAATCTTTCTACAGCTTCCCCACCTCCTCAGTACTACCTCCCTGTCCACCTATCTTCGTACCATCAGCAAACTTCGCCAGAATGCCCCCAGTTCCTTCATCCAGATCATTAATATAAAAGGTGAACAGCTGCAGCCCCAACACTGAACCCTGTGGGACACCACTCGTCACCGGTTGCCATTCCGAAAAAGAGCCTTTTATCCCAACTCTCTGCCTTCTGTCAGACAGCCAATCTGGTCCCCTCCAAACAACTCACCATCCCGACTCGGCATTCCTCTTTGGTCACTGGCTCAAGATCCTGACATTCCCTCCCAAAGGGGAGTGTGTGTGCGTGGAGGTGGCAACCCACAGCAGGTGGACGACCGTGGTTCAAAAAGGCAGCAATCACCTTCTCAAAGGCAACAAAATCTGGTGTAAACGCTGGCGAACCAGTGATGCCCAAATCCCACGAGTAAATAAAGGATAATTGGAACCAAGCAACATAAGACGCAAAAACTGATGAAAAAAGGGGACACAGAATATGAAAGCGAGCTAAAAAGAAGAAAAAAACACAAAAATAGAAATTGCTGAAGAAACTCACCAGATCTGGCAGCAATTGTGGAGAGAAAGCAGAGTTAACATTTTGAATCCAGCAACCAGGAGAGTCTGTGCAGGAGATCATAGCCAGGAAACTACACTTCATAGATGGGAAGAGTGCAAATGGCAAACAGGAGCGTGTTATGCTTTAAATTTCTATCCCAGCTTCTGCTTCATCGACTGAGCTTCAAGGAACTGCACCCAACCCAGTGCTGTTCATACCCTGGCCACTAGAATGCAGGCATGAGCTGTCTGACAAGACACACCAACCCAATTGCTCCAAAATAAAAACTGAAAGAACTGCGGATGCTGTAAATCAGGAACAAAAACCAAGTAATGCTTTGGATTGAGGTTCAGAGGAAGGGTCACCGGACCCGAAACATTAACTCTGTTTTTCCCTTCACAGATGCTGTCAGGTGTGCTGAGCTTTTCCAGCAACTTTGTTTTTGTTCCCAGTTGCTCCTAATCCTCACTCCCGAGTCTGTTTCCAAAAAACAGGAATTGGAGAATCCAATGTTTGATTCTCAAACTCAAGAAAGGTCAGCAAAACGTTTTGCACAGCTACTGTAATGATAAAAAACAGAAGGTCGTTCAGTCCTTTAAGCGAGCTGAGAAGTTTCATTTAGCCCAAATCCTTCTAAACCCTTCTTATCCATACATCCATCTAACTTTCGAAACCCTTATCACAGCTTTGTTCTACTCCTTTGATGCCTTTATGCCACAGAATCTTACCAAGGTTATGGGAGCACAAGTCCATCCACAACAGGAGGGGAACATTTACCTTTCTTGTTCAGTTTTTTGCTGTGATTGAGTGGCCCACTCATGCCCTGTAAACGTTTCTCCATCTCTGTCTTCTTCTCCAGAATAAGATCCTCCTTCACTTTCCCAACAGGTTTCTTTGAAGGTGTAGCTAAATCACACAGATAAATCATTAAATTAACAAATCAATACGTTCATACCCGCTCACAGGGCTGTATTCCCTCAGTCATGGCTATCCAAATTGGGCAGACCTCCCTCAGCACTGACCCTCCGACAGTGCGGCACTCCCTCAGCACCGACCCTCCGACAGTGCACACTCCCTCAGCACTGACCCTCCGACAGTGCGGCGCTCCCTTAGCACTGACCCTCCGACAGTGCGGCGCTCCCCCAGCACTGACCCTCCGACAGTGCGGCGCTCCCCCAGCACTGACCCTCCGACAGTGCGGCGCTCCCCCAGCACTGACCCTCCAACAGTGCAGTGCTCCCCCAGCACTGACCCTCCCGACAGTACAATACTCCTCCAGTAATTCAGAGAGGATTGGCCTGGATTTTACATGGAGGTCCCTGGCCTGGTGCTTGAACCCAGGACTTTTTAATCGCGATGAAGTTGTCACCAACTCAGCCAGGGCTGACACCTGAGTGGTCACAAGACATATAGTTTTTAATTAATTATCACGTTGGCATACACCAGAGAGCACTAACTATTTGCTTTCAGTCTGAGCCTGTTCCCTGGAGTTAGGGTAACCCCACTGTGTCAATGTTCAGACTGGGCACCAATTTAGATCAGTTATTCAAAGCGGTGATACAGGTGGATATAGAAGTGATCTTGAGGTTCATGAAAATGTTCAATTTCAACCTGAGCAAACTGGTTAAATCACATTGGGGGAGGAGTTTTTGGGGAAAATGGTAGGTAACCAGAATCTCATTGTATACCTGGTAATGGGGTTCGGTTCCTGCTGGAGTCCCACAGAGTGTGCTGCTCTTCACCATCTCTACCACTGAGTATGTCAGGAGAAGTGTCTGAAAATTTGCGGTTGAAACAAAGATGATGACAGAAATAAGATTACAAGCAGTTCCACTTGCAAAGGTGAATGGACCCACTTCTCTCAGCAGCCAGATAACATAACAGTACACAGACTTGCAACTGGTGTGAGCTGCTAAACTGGAAGAAGACCAAGGGATCACAGAACGTGGAACTACATCAGATTCCAGATTTACAGGCTGATTAAATCCAAAATAACTGCATTGCTTTTCATTTGTTCTTGTAACATGGACATCACTGGCAAGGCCAGGGTTTATTACCCATTCTCAGTTGTCCTTGTGGAGTTTGTGACCTTCATCCTTAATGGTTGAAATCAATGGGTCACTTCAGAGGCAGTTAAGAGATAATCACATATCTACTCAGACTGGTAAGATGATTCTAGATCATAGCTGATCATTCCCCTCAAAGTCATCTAGGCCCGAAATGTCAGCTTTTCTGCTCCCAAGATGCTGCTTGGTCTGCTGTGTTCATCCAGCTCCACACCTTGTTATCCCTGCATTGAGCCTATTTTCCTTGATGCCATGAGTATCTAAAAACCTGTCAATCTCCTCCTTGAACTTACTTCATGACTGAACCTCTACATCCTCTGGGGCAGAGAATTCTAAGGATTCACCTCTTCTGGGTGAAGCATTTCTTCCTCAAATCAGTCACAAATGAATTGCCTTTTATTCTGGGACAGTATCCCCTGGTTCCAGGGGAAATACCTTTTCTGCATCTTAAGAATTTGGTCAGTTTCTCAAAGATCACCTCTCATTCTTCTAAACCTCAGACAGCACAGGTCCAGTCTCATCACCAGACAATCCCACTAACCCGGAAATCAGCCTGGGTAATGTTCACTGCTCTCCCTCTATGTAAAGAATATCCTTCCTCAGGCCAAAAGACCAGAACGACGTTCAATACTTCAGGTACCGTATCGCTGTGTTTGATACAATTGAAACATGGTCTCGTTGCTCCTGTGCCAAATTGTCTTGTGATATAGACTAATATATCATTTCCCTTCCAAACTGTTCACTGCAGATGAATGTTTGCTTCCGGTGACTCATCAATAAGGATACCCAGGTTCCTTTGGATGTGAACACTTTCCAGATTCCCACCATTTTAAACATACTCTGCACATCCTTTCCTCCCACTAAAGTTGTCAACCTCAAACCTATCTACATGACACACATGCTCCATACTCTTTCCTACTTACTCAAACTTTCTAAATCACTTGAAGTGTCTTTGTATCCTCCAGAAAACTCACATTACCCCCAAGTTTTGTTCCTCCACAAATTTGGAAATATAATGGGTCCCACATCCAGATCTCAGACACAGCTTGTGAGCAGCTGGGTCCCAACCTCTGAGCCTCTGTGTACCACATGGCTCACAGCCTGCAAACCACTTCTCCCTACTCGGTTTTCCACATGTTAACCAATCCTCAATCCGTGTCAGCATATTACCTTCAATCCTAGATTCTTTCATTTTATGAGCCTCCTCTGTAAGACTTGATCAAAATCCCTCTGAAAATCTAAACACACATCTTCTGGGATGGCCTTATCAACTCTGCTGGAAACACCCTCAAAAAATACCAATTTCTCAAAATGATTTCTCCTTCATAAATCTACGTTGACTCTACCAAATCAGGTAATTATTTCCTAATTTTTAAATATCCAGTAATCACAACTTTTATAACAGATTCTAGTATTTTTCCTGCTCCTGATGTCAGGCTAACTGCAGTTCCTGTTTGTTCTCTCTCTCTCTCCATTCTTAAACAGTGAGTTCCATTTACAACCTTCCAATCTGTAGCATCACTGCAACATTAATCAAATTTTGAATGATGGTCACCACTGTAACCATTAACTCTTGCCATTGCTTCCACCTCTCTTGGGTGAAGGTCACTGGGTCTTGGGAATTTGTCATCTTCCAGTCTCAATCATTTCCCGATTACTACTTTTTTACTGGGACTAATTTTTTTCACATCTTCTTCTGTGAAACAGATGCCGAGTATTTACTTAGTTTATCTGCCCATTCCCATCATAAACCATTTTCCTTTCCTAAAAGGACACAAATGACCCTCTGTTGGGTAACAGGAGAGCATTTTGTGTCATGATCTGGGGACCAGAGAATGATATTAATCTATAGCCCCTTCATGCCCAGAAAATAGACTGCCCTCTACAGAGTGACTCAGGAAAATGCCTCAACATTCAAATTGACAACAGCAAGTTAACAAAAGCAATCTTCTACAAATTTGTTTGTAACTCCTTCATGGGATGTGGATTTTATTGGCAAGAACAGTATCTAAAACTCATCTGTAGCCAGCCTTCAACTGAGTGGCATTCTTGGCCATTTCAAAGCACTGATTAAGAGCCAACCTCACTGCTTTGGAAGACCAGGTAGGGACAGAGGATTTTTCTTCCCTAAATGACATGAATTTATAACAATATAGCTTCATGGTCACTTTTACTCAGACTGAACTTCAATTTCAGATTTGACTAATTGCATTTAAATTCTACCAGCTACTATGACAGATTTGAACCCATATCCCAAAAGTATTCACTTAGGCTACTGGATTACCAGGCCAGTCACGTTAACACTGTGCTACCACCTCCCACAGTTACCATGCACTAATTACTGGGGAATGAGCAACAACATCCAACAAATAGTTGATGCATATTTTTAGTGACAATAAACTCAAAGCATGTTTGATAACTTTATCTTTAAACTTTTTGCAAGGCATGTTTATTGGCTCATACTTAGTGCTGTCTTATACAGCCTCACACTGAGCCAGCAGGATTTGCCCCTCTGTGCTGAAATAATGCTCTCAATTAGATCAACAGGTCAGAGTGATGTAACTGCCAACTGTACATTGTCTATTGGGCAGGATAGATTGGGAAGAGGAGGAAGACCAGGCCTATGAGATGACACAATTAGATGTCGTAAATAAAAACCAAAAGAACTGCAGATGCTGTAAATCAGGAACAAAATTAGAAGCTATCGGAAAAGCTCAGCGGTCTGGCAGCATCTGTGAAGAGAAAATCGGAGTTAATGTTTTTGGTCCGTTCTGAGGAAGGGTCACCATACCCAAAACATTAATCCTGATTTTCCTTCACAAATACTCCGAGCGTTTGCAGCAACTTCAATTTTTGTTCTGGAATTTGATGGCCATCACTTATCAAGAATGAATGACACTTAGACAACTGGTGATGGGTGAAGTTCAGCAGCTTCCTTCTGGATGCCTATCCCTTTCAGAGGAGATGACAGAATGAGTGAAAGTCAGAACCAAGTAAGCTAAACACACAATGCACAAAGTTTATAAGTTTCAAACACAAAACGTGGATTGCAATGGTATAATTCCCCAACATGCATAACATTTGTATTGTATTACAAGTCCCAAATATTATCACTTACTATATGGTTTTCTTTGCTTTTTCTGTAAGCAGGATTTGACGTATCGTTCTAGCTCTCGTAGAGTTGTGGGCTTCAACGTTTCAAAGTCTATTTCAATCTCGTCAGGGTTGGAGTCCCTGAGGGAGGGTTCCCTCGACTGAATAATATGAACTACCCAGCCCAATTTTTCACCCGGAAGTTTGTTGATGTCAAGGCTCAGCTGACGCTTCTCATCATATGACATTGGCTGAGTGTCCTCTTCCCCTCGAGAGTCATAAAGTAGTGGTAGCTTTGTAGCTTTCTTCAGGGGTCTAAACAAAAGAAAGTGATAGAAATATTCCATGCCAAAGGAAGAAGACAGCTGCATTCAAAGAGCAACACCTCACATCCTCAGGATGTTTGATTACACTTATCAAACAAGTTACTTAGGGAATACAATCACTGCAAACCATTAATTACAGTTAAGGGGTAGAGCAAGGGGAATGAGAAATGTTTGCAGATCAGTGAATGACAAGGCGTATCAATGAGGGACACGGAGGTTTGGTTGGGGCAAAAGGATTGGAGTAATAGGAAGGACAAAAAAAAAGCAAGTTAAGAGTAAAGGTTCAAGTCGCACCTGCACCTGGGCTGCGTAATTACATCTCTGAGCAGTCTAATTAGAAAATGTTAAACAAAAAGTTAAGTTCAGCATTTAGTCCTTGCAGGGAGCAGCTGAATTATGTTTGAATGTCACAGGAGATGAACTGATTAACTACGTGAGGTCTGGAGAATCTCTGACAGTCCAAATGAAAGTTTGCAGGTAGATGGAGGAATGATGAGTTGCTCTAGTCAGGAAAGATGCTGGAATTAATGAGCATTTTCTGGTTCAATAAATACACATAAAACCCAACTAACTACTTACTGGCCATGATCATAAATACCCTGATCATACACAAAACCTCTCATTTCCATTTGCTCCTGTGGTCATTTGCTTCTCCCCACAGTTCCAAAATCTGAGCCGGGCCTTCCAATTCCCCCAGCCCCCAAACTGTTTGCCCAACAGCCCTACCAATTTTCTTTACTTCCCATATCTATTTAATTTCCTTTTGTAAATTCTATTGAATCTATTTACCCATTCCAGATCACAACTTTTTGCAAGAAATAAATTTCTCATATTTGCTCAGTTTCTTTTCCAGTTATTTTAAACATGTATTTTGGCTGCTGATGATACAAACAGTTTTCCTTATTGGGCCTATACAATTCTATGATTTTGAACACTTCCATTAAACCTCCCCATCACCTTCTCAGTCATGAGATTTGGGGAAAACTGAATGCTGGCTGCCCATACAGCAGACCCATTTCCTCAAACAGTCATACTAGACTCCAAATGTCAGCTCCGTTTCTCTCTTCACTCATGCTGCCTGACCTGCTGAGTTCTCTAGCAGTTGGTTTTTATTTTAGATTTCCAACATCCACAGCATTTTGCTTTTTAGTCCCATTCCCTCATGGTCTCCCTGTAGCATGAAAAGTTTATTTCACTCAAATTCTTGTCACATTTCCTTTTGAAATTATTTATTGTCTCTACCTCTACTGTCCTCATGAGCAGCGAATTCCAGGTGATGGCCAATCACTGAAAGATCGCCCCATATTCTCCAACAATGACCCTAAACTTTAATCCTGCATCCCCTTATCCTTGTATTATTGGCTAACAGAAACAGCTTCTCTCTAGTAATTTATCTAAATCTGTTTTGATCGCGTACACATCTATCCAATTTCTCCTCAACCATCTTCTTTCCAAGGAGAACACCAGGTACTCCACCCTAACTTTGTTGCTGAAACTCTTCATCCCTGTAACCATTCTGGTGAATCTCTTCTATGTACTCACAAGGACCCTCACATCCTTCCCAAAGTGTGGCTACCAGAATCAATGGAACATGCTAATTATGACTGAACCAGAGGTTTGTAAAAGTTCAGCATCACCTCCCCACATTTGTACTAAATGTCAGTAATTACGAAGTTGAGGATCCCACCTGCTTTGCTAAACACACTCTCAAGATATCTGGTTATCTTCAAATATCAATGCACGTGCATCCCAAGGTCCGCCTACTCTTCACACTCTAAGAATGTACCATTAATTCCATTTTGCCTCCTCCTTCTAATAAAATGCATCAGCTCACATTTCTCTCTATTAACTTCTAACCGCCACTAGTCGACTCATTCTGCTAGCCAATCTATGTCCAGTCTGAGTCACCTGGTATCATCCTCACTGTTGCAACTTCGTGTTTGGTACCATCAGGAAATTTTGAAATTTTACACTGCATTCCAATATCCAAAATAATTTATGTACATCATAAAAATGCTCCATTAAATCCCCTTTGTGCCATTTCCTAGACCTCGAGAGTTTTCCTAAAAGCATAATGCCCCGACTGAACAAAAAAGACCAGTTTGGACGAATACAAGGACCTCTAAAGTATTTAATGCCTTGCCTTTGTACTCCATGTTTCTGTGAACAGGTTTACCACGTCTGCAATTCAACTACTATCAAGAGAATCACTGCTGCTCCAGCAGTTGCTGGGTGTCGCACCTGGTCAGTGAATTCACACTGCTGGGCTTCTTGCTGCTGTGTTTCTTGCACTGTGCTTGCTTGCTCGCCTGAGAGGTCTTGACCTTCTTGTCATTCTCCTCCACTTTCAGTTTGTGTTTTTCCTTCCTTTTTTTCTCCTTTTTCTCTTTCTTCTTCTTTGGTTTGCTGACAGGAGCCTGAGACAGAGCTGCCAGCTGCTCATGAACAGCTTTCAGCTGAGGGGACAAGTACAATTAAAATCAAGATTCTCTTCAATGTTCAAGAAAATGAGGCAACTCTCACACTGGTGCTGATCTTCAGCCAACCCACTGTCTGGTGTCAAAACATAAAACTGCAACTCTGAGTGTCAGTGGTGTATGGTACCCAGGCCTCAGAGCCAGATTGTGACTCAAGTGCATGCCAGCATTCTGCCCGAGTGTCAGCACAAAGGGAATGCTGAACTATTGAAAATGCTCTCTTTCAGATTGGACATTCTATCAGGTCATATTTGTCTACTCAACTGGGCTGAAAGATTCCACAGGGCTAACATAACTCAAACTATTTCACTGAAGAACAGGGACTTCTTTTTTAAATTCACTCATGAAATGTGGGCATCACCGGCCAGAGCAGCATTTATAGCCTATCCCTAATTGTCCAAAGGTAGTAAAGAGTCGACTGTTTGCTGAAGTCACATGAACGCTAGACTGGGTATGGACAGCAGTTTCCTTCCCTAAAGTGAACCAGATTGATAATCTCCATTAAATGCTGGTATCAATATTTATCCTTTAATCAACTTCATTTGGTCGTTAGCACTCTGCTGCCATGTTTCTGAGTTTACAGCAGTGACTAAAATTTGAAGGTAAGCCAGATGCAAAGCATTTCTGATATCTCTCACATGCTGTATGGGGAAATATAAAGATGGCAATACAAGGTGCAGCAATGACTGTCAGACAATATGGCACCTCAATCAGCCTTTTCTTTATCAAAACCAAGGACTCCCTTTCTAGATTCGAGATTTCAACAAATTATCTTCTCACCAAAACAGCATCAGCTGTATGACTTTGGAGTTCTCCGGTTCTCAGGAAAGGTCAGCAGACCCAAAACATTAACTCTGGATATTTTCTTCACAGATGCTGCCAGACCTGCTGAGCATTTCCAGCAATTTCTGTTTTTGTTAGCGTTCTCCTGTCTGCCTTAATGATAGTTAGGAGATGCCTTCAGTTTAGATGTTTGCGATGTCAGGAGTATAGAAATGCTGCAATGTGTCATGACAGCTTTTGCTTTTCAATGATTAAGCTTCTGAAATCTCAGTCCACTTAAACATAGTAAATCACTCCATATTATGACCACAGATTCTTATATTCTGCATGACTGAATGGATGCATCAGCGCATGCACCGATAAATTTCAACAGAGTTGGAAACATACAACACCATTCTTCCACAGACAGACTGCACACTGCACCCCAGCAATAGCCCATGCGTACCGTGCCCTGCCAACAGTCCATGCGCACCGCGCACCGTGCCCCGGTAAGAGCCAGTGCACATTTGCAAACACTGGAGTGTCTTTCATCAAAAGGTCCAAAGCAACCTATTTCGCCTGAGATTGCTGCCTCTCCCTTGTGTTAATATAAAAAATATCCCTAGCGATAACCAGCCAATTGGTATGAAAACATAACAACTTTATCTAAAGAATGATAGTCATCCCATTGTTTGATGGAGTGAGGCCAAGACTGGCATTTATTGCCCTTGAGAAGGTGTTGGTAAGCTTTACTATTTTTTGTTGGGCCCTTTCAGAAGGTAGTGAGAAGTGAAGTCTACATTGGTGACGGAAATCTGGAGTCACACCTAAGTCAAACTATGTAACAATGGCAGATTTCCTTCCTGAAAGAACAACAGTGATATATTTCATGATTAACAGACTTGAAATTCTGCAGAAGTGAAAACAGGATCTGGACTAATATTGATTGATAATTAGTCCAGTCCTCTGTATTACTCATCCTCTACACTACCGACTAGACTGCAAGCATCTTCCTGAGACGCTCTTGTGCTAGCTACGAGACTCTGAACCAGACAATCCTTGGAGGTATCAATCTAAAGTAGCTGTATTCTCATACATATTGCTATCAGGACAGTGACCAGTGCAGCTACAAGTGGGAAAGCAGTATGATTAAAAGCATGCATAATGTTAAGAAATTGCACTGGTAGCTACCGTGGTCCTTTGAGAGGAGGGGTTGCCGACACCCACCTGCTCCTGCAGTTCCGCCAATCGATTTGCCCTCTCCTCTTCTGAATCCGAGCTATTGGAATTGGATGAGGATGACACTTTGGGCTTGGCGATAGTTGGGAGTGGCATGGGAGGAGGTAAGGCAATGTCAACAGGCTCATCCGGCATCTTTGCAAACCGCATTTCAAAAACATCCTAGCAAGGAATGAAACAAGCCAGCGTCAGCCAAGGTGGAGCCAGGGTCCTAATACAATCATAGACTGAGGCCAGGGTCATGATGCTGTCCACGTACAGTGTAGCTGCATGCCTCCCTACCTGCAGTTTCCTGGCCATTGCCACCACTTCATGATCTGGAGGGTTGTACTTGTAACAGTTGGAAAACATTAACCGAATATCTGCTGCAAATCCCTGAGGGTCCTGATAATCACGACTGTCCATCTTTTTCTGCAAAAACAGGACAATAAAAATCATGCACTGTCAATGGAAATTCCAGAACCAACAGGCACACTCGTTGCCGCAGCACACATCAAACACAGACACCATCAGGAACATCTGTCTGGCAGCTTCCCATCAAATCAAACCAAGGCAAAACAAAAACAAAAGGCAAACAGAAAAAGGCTAATAAAGAGATATCAACCTCAGTTTTGGAATTTTCGATAGACTACATAACTCAGCATAGTTTTCTGACGGAAGAGTTCCGCTGGGAATTGTATGATAAAATGCTTCCTCAGCACTCTCCTCCAACAATACAGAGTTCATTAAGTACTGCTTGTGAGAGGGAGGCTGCATTTCTTTTGCCCACATTCTTCACATGTGACTTGGACGTTTTGACTTTCACTAACTGTTATGCACTGACCTACAGCCAAAAGATTTGTTGGGCTAGATCGAGAAGATAGCGAGAAGCTATTTTTGTATACCAGATTTCTAGGGGACTTGCAGTAGATGGGTTCTCAAGGCTTGTTCATTCAGCACATTCAAGTTTGGGAGAGACAGATTTTCAATCAGTAAGGGAACAAGGGTTGTTCAGAAAAATTTGGAAAGTGAAGTTGAGGATTATTTGGGTGGCACAGTAGCTCGGTGGTTAGCATTGCTGCCTCACGGCACTAGGGTTAGGTGGATTGTCCATGATAAATTGTCCATGGTGTCCAGGGATGTGTAGATTATGTGGATTAGCCACGGGACATGCAGGATTACAGGGATAGGGTCGGGGTCGGAGTCCAGAGTTATGATGCGGACTTGATGGGCCGAATGGCCTGCTTCCACTCTATGGGGATTCTATGGATTATCAGATCAGCTGTGATCACTGTATAGTGAGGCAGACTCAATGGGGTGAATGGCCTACTTCTCCTCTAATGCTTACTTGAAGAGCCAATGCTAGCACAGATGGGTCGAATGATCTCCTCCTGCATTGTAAGACTTGTGAGATTGTACAATTTCTTCATCCCAGTGCTATATGCCCACATAAACTGACAAAGGGACATGCATTCAGATGACCTTCTTGTGTGCAAATTGGATGCCTTGTTTCCCACAGCACACTGACACAGTTCAAAATGTCTTTAAGTAAAGTACTTTCAGCAAAGTCCCAGGATTGTGACAGAAACAGTCACAATGCGTATCCATTCTTGGTAACCTCTCTCACCTTATGGCACAAGCGTACATTGCTCCTCTTGGAATAGATTTTAACCCCGAGGGTTGTTTGCAGAGCGGGGGGTAATAAATTACAACATGGATTTGATTTACCTTCTTACTTTTTAGGACCAAAGCAATGCCTGAACCAATCCTCAAAACCCCACAGAGCACAATACAAAAATCTGAAACTAAGTGAAACATAGCAATGAAGACCAGAGCTTGAATCCTAAATTCTAGAAAGAACCATCACAGTTGCCTGTCTGTTAAGGCACAGGAGAAGCTAACGTACTTTCACACTGCTAAGATCCATTGGGTGCTTAATGATTTCATGATAATCATGCAGTTCCAGGGCCTCAGCGTCCACTGGTTTGTAGAAAGGCCACGCATAGGCTGCATGTTTCTTGGACAGCATCTCCCTCAGGATGCTGTCACAGTGCCTCAGGTGTTCGGTCAGTTTCCCCTTCTTCCCCAGGGATGGCTGGAGTTCCATCTCCTCCACTTCGTTCCTTGCTGGTTTGGTGGGACACCCGCTCCCTCGTCGAGATGCCAGCTTTGAAGGTGTGGGTTCTGCCGAGGCTGGAGTAGGGGACTCACTCGCAGTCATGGCACACGTGCTGGGAGTTGTCGTGTCTGCTTTCCGTTTCACACCCTTTTTCTAAAACAAGGAAACAAAAGGCTTTTAAGAACTTAGAAGAACATAAGAAATTGGAGGGGGCCATTCAGCTCTTGAATTCACTCCATCATTCAAAGATACCCAGGACTATTTTTCTACTTGAACATTACTTTCCTGAGATAGGCTAGGGTTAATCCCCTAACGCTTCCTGGACAACTTCACGTTTTTAATATGTAGAAATTTTGAATATCAAACTTCAACATAATGGCTGAGTGTCCACAACCCTCTGCGGCAACAGAATTCAAATACTCACCTGATGCTCACCCCTCTGACTGACATTTCCACTCATCTCAATCCTATATTGCCTGCTGCTCAGTCGGACCTTGTATTTACTGCTCTGGAATTCCACCACCCGTGTCCCTACTTTATAAAACATGCGCGCGCGCGCACGCACACACACACACATATGCGGGCACACCTAGTAAGAACATGGAATAGCACAGCATAGGAACAGGCCCCTCAGCCCACCACATCTGTACCAACCATGATCCCATATGCCCGCACCTGGTCTGTATCCTTCTATTCATTGCCTGTACATGTATCTGTCCAAATGTCTCTTAAATATCACTTTCGCATCTACTTCTACCATCTCCCCGAACAGCACATTCCAGGCAGCACCATGGTGAATGTACATTGCATCCCTCTGTGGCTGGTACATCTTTTTGTAGGTATGGAGACCAAAACTGCAAACAATGTTCCAGATGTGGTCTCACAAGACTTCATAAAATTCAAGTAAGATATCTTTACTCTTGTCCTTAAATCCCCTTGTAATATAGGCCAGCATACCATTTACCTTAATTGCATGCTGTATTTGTGTGTAAATGCTCAGTGGTTCATCGACAAGAACCCACTCTATCACAGATCTGAAGGTGAACACTTGCCCAACCAACCACCAGTTAAGAAATAGTCTGTATTTCTGTTTTTTTCTGAGCGGGGAAAACCTCATATCACCTTCATATTGTATCTGCAAAATTTCTGACCACTCATTTAGCCCCTCGAAGCATTGTTCCACCTTCTGCAGAATTCATGCTTCCACTTGTTTTTGTGTCCGTTGCAAACTTGGAAATCCTCAGCGTACTTGAAACATTAATTTTACTTTTCTCTACACAGATACTGCCTAGACCTGCTAAGTTTCTCCAGCATTCTCTGTTTTTGTGTCCAGAATCTTCACTCCCCTAATTTTCCCTTCAATATTATGCTGAATCTGAATTCTCACCAGCTTGATATGTTCAATGTTTGATGCCGTTAACCTGATTCCTTCATATAATTCCTTCTAATCACCATATCATCCTTCCCCTGCAACACCTCTGAACAGGCTCATGTGCCCATGTGCCTTCCCAGTTGAACAGGACCAGTTTGAGGTTCAAAATTTTCCATCTTGCCTGGTTTTCCCTTACTTGCTACATCTAACTGTTAACCACCTTCCTGAAGCCTCTTCCTGAGTCCAGGGCTTGACGCCTGGTTCCAGAGATGAGCAATTGAAGCTGAGACTTTTCCATTTGCCTGTAAACCACTCACTGCACAGAAACAGGCCAGTGGCATTGCAGAAATAACTTCTGCCCCATAGAGGGTTGGTGACAGCCATTCGCTGCACATGGGACTAATCATCCAATAAATGGAGCCAAATATGGAGCGGTTCGCTACCTTAGTAATTAGTTGCGTCGCTGGAGGAATTACTGACATCATCGAGCTGGACGAATGAGCAGGAGCTGCTGCGACCTGACTGAGCAAAGCTGTTGGCACCGCGGTGGAGACAATGATGGGAGAAGGACAGGCTGTGGTAGGGGCTTCTGAAAAGGCAGTTGGCTTACTGGCTGAAGACACTGCCCGCACCTGCTGTACTCCTGCAGAGAAAGAAAAGGAACAGAGTAATTCCCAAGCCAAAACTAGACAGAACTGAAGCACGTCAAGTACACAAGTAAACAGAGCCTTTTGGTTCAGATTTGAAGTCACAAACAGTCCAATCAATTCCTCAGTAACATTGTCTTTCTCTGCTGTAAGTAGGTGTTTTGTATGGCCTTTGGGAAAGTTCTACTGCAATCATTGAAAGGCAGTATCTCAATGTGGCCAATCCAACACCTGAAATGTGAATCCAGGGTTAGATCCACTCAAAAAAAAAAGAGACGTACAGCATAGGAACAGGCCCTTCGGCCCTCCAAGCCTGTGCTGATCATCATGCCCTGGCTAAACTAAAACAACAAACCTTCTGCTCCCGTTCAGTGCATACCCCTCTATTCCCTCCCTATTCATGTAACTATCCAGATGCCTCTTAAATGACGCCAATGTGCCTGCTTCCACCATCTCTTCTGTCAGCGCATTCCAAGCTCCTACCACCCTCTGCATTAAAAACCTCCCTCACACATCTCCCTTAAACGTTTGCCCTCTCACCTTGAACCTGTGCCTCCTTGTAATTGAAACTTCAACCCTGGGGAAAGGCCACTGACTATCCACCCCATCTAATGACTCTCATAATTCTGTAGACCTGTATCAGCTCTCCTCTCAGCCGCCGTCTTTCCAGCGAAAACAATCAGAGTCTTTTTAACCTTTCGTCATAGCTGATGCCCTCGAGACCAGGCAACATCCCGGTGAACTTTTTCTGCACTCTCTCTAAAGCTGATACATCCTTACATAGAACATAACAGCACAGTACAGGCCCTTCGGCCCTCGATGTTGTGCCGACCTGTCATACCGATCTGAAGCCCAACTAATCTACACTATTCCATGTACGTCCATATGCTTGTCCAATGATGACTTAAATGTACTTAAAGTTGGCGAATCTGGTAATGTAGTGGCAAAAACCTCACACAATACTCCAAACACGTCCCACTTCCTGTGGCTCCACGCATAACTTCCCTCCTTTGCCCTTGAGTGGGCCTACTCTATCCCTTGCTATCCTCTTTCTTCTAATATATGCATAAATAGCATAAATGGGTAAGAACACAATAAACACACCACTGTAACCCCAGTGACAAAGCCATCACCTACAACATTAGCAAATTCATTCTGAAGGCTCTTATGACACAATCATAGTGTCCCTACTACTGGGCCAGGAGACTCAGGTTCAAGTCCCACTTACTCCAGAGCTGTGATAACATCTATGAACAGGTTGACAAGGAGATACATCCTGCTACGCCAGAGAGAGACGTAAAGAGAGGAATAAACACACCGGATTCAGCTCAAAAAAACCTCCCTTTTGGAGGAGCAGTTGTTGCCCTGTTTCTGTTCAATGCATCAATTTTTTGCTGGGATATGGGAAGAGAGCTCAGCATTCACCACAATCTCTCTTCTGTCCCTCTTCAGAGGGTATCGCAGCCAAAACTTAGCCCTGGACAGTTGAGTAGTGCTCACGAATAGCTGGTTGATCTCAGTCATGGTATAGAGTAGGAAAGCAAGGAGGCAACTTTGGAGTTGCACAGAACATTGGTCAGGCCACAACTAGATTACTGTGTTCAATTCTGGTCACCTCACTACAGGAAGGATGTGATAAAGCTTTGGAAGGGGTACAGAAGAGGTTCACCAGAATGTTGCCTTGAATGAGAAACTGAACTACAAGGAGAGACTAGCTAGGCTTGGATTGCTTTCTTTAGAGCTGAAAAGGCAGACGGAAATGATTGAGGTGTAAAAGATTATGAGGAGTATGGACAGCGCGAACAGAGAACAGCTGCTTTCCTTCATTGAGGGGTCAATCACAAGAGGGTATAGTTTTAGGGGAAGGGGTAGGAGATTCAGAGGGGATCTGGGGGTAAAATAACTTTTTCACTCAGAGAGTGATGAGAATCTGGAATGCACTGCCTGGGAAAGTAGTTGAGGCCGGAAACCCTACAAACTTTAAAAAGTATTTGGATGAGCATTTCAAATTCGATAACATTGAAGGATATGAGACGAGTGCAGGAAATTGGGATTAGCACACCTTTAATGGTAGTTACGTCAGTGCAGACTTGATGGGCCAAAGGGCCTTTTGTGCAGTTTATGAATCTACGAATCTCTTCCTGAAGCTGTTGGGAGTCTGAGCCTGGCAGCCACCTTGAGTTTTACTGGCTCAGCAAAGATCAGAGCTGTAACCTGGGCAAACATTGGTATGGTCCAGGGTGGAGGCAATTTTTTGGGGGGTATTCTCTCATGTAGATCTCAGGTTATAAATTAAATCTGAATCATTACCTGTACCTGGACAATTTTAGTTACCTGGCTGCTTTCGACTTTTGCCCCTTGGTAATGAGGCCATTAGCTCCACCTCTTCCTGAGGCATCTGAGCAACCTTCTGCAGGAAGATCTTCTCCAGAGTCTGCGCCATCAACACAATGTCATCGCCCGGCTGAAAGAGAGGAGAAGGTTCAAAAGGATGTGCACACAGGGACTGGTGACTGGTTGGTGTTACATAATAATATAAATCATGACACATGTGCTGCAATGACAGAAACTGGAAGACAACTTATAGAACCTTACAGTATAGAAAGTGACCATAGTTTAGCGAAGTGCATTTCTACGTGTAATGTAGTCGCTGCACCACTGAGAAATGGCATTTGTATTGAACACAACCAAACAATATTAGTCTCATGTTTCCTCTAGTTCTTTCACAGATTATTTTAAGGTCAGAAGGGGCTGTGTTCCGAAAGCATGTGTGTTCAAATAAACCTGCTTATGTGAGATTTCTGACCTTGTCCACCCAAGTCCAACACGAGCACCTCCACATCAAAGTTACTTTCAAGCAGTGTCCCACTGCCACTGGGCAGTTTCTTATTATTTATTCCAGCAAAATTCCAGCTTTCTTTAAAAACCTATTCAATCTTCCCTTAACCTTCTCTGCTGCAAGGAGAATGATCTTAGTTTCTCTGGACTACTCCTTTCCGGATGAGTTAAAAATATACAGCACAAGTGAGAATGGAATAAGAAAGGAATGCTCTAGAAACAAGCCATGTATCTGTCAACACTAAAGAAAGAACGGCAGGTTCACAGAGGAGATACCCTCTCCCTCTCAGTTGCTAATGCACTTGGTAAATGTCCCCATCACACTGCTATCCATCATTTCCTACTGTGTTCTCACAGATGCTCAAGGGTTTGGCAGCGATTTGCTATGGTTAAAGTATTTATGCAGCCGTTCCCTTTTAAGCCACTACTTGGCTAATTCTAGGGCAAGTGCTCTAAGGGCTAAGTAGATACCAAGTGTTGAACAAAGTTTCAGTCAGCCAGCAACAGTTTGTAAATCAGCTCCGTATGTTTTATTCAATTCCAGGATATTTGTAAGACCAGCATTTCACACCCATCCTTATTATCTTTGAGAGGATGGTGCAAACCTCCCAGCTGCATTGCTCACTAGGCCATTTCAGAGGGCAATTCAAGTCAAAATCACACTCTGGAATCACTTATAGACCCAGGCCAGGTAGGGACAGTAGGAGCTCTTTTATAAAAGGATACAAGTGAACCAGATGTGTTTTGAAGATAATCTGTAGTCTCACACTCACTATTTCTGAGTTTAGTATTTTGTTTCAGATTTAATTATTTAACATTTAGATTTCCTAGCTGCCACAATGGAGTTTAAACTAATTTTCCAGATAATTCATCACAAGGAACATACATAATGACTAATCACATTAGATAACCAATACCTTTCCTTACCTGCTCTTACGGAAAAAATAGATCTTTTAAAACTTGGACCTGTCATGTGCATAGAGTATAAGGAGGGAGTAAGGGGACATTAATGACTGACAAGAAACAGGAACATACAGGAAGTGTGACATTCATTTGTTCATTTCAAATTAGTAGACAGACTGATATGGTCCATGTATTACCTTGTTATAGATGTAGCAGTTGGTGAACATGGTGTTGAAATCCTGCATGCACTCACTTGCACTCCAATAATAATTGCTCTCTAACCGTTTCTTTATTGTCCCCATATCCATGGGTTGCTTGATAATTTTATGATAATCCTGGAAGTGAACATTTTCAGCAAATGATTTAAAATCCTAAAGGAAAAGAGTGTACATTTCTTGCACATTAATATGCTAATATAATGCCCACCACTCTCACTGAACGACTGCCAGCCTCAGTCCTCTTGCCAGTCTGATGACCACAAATTTGCTGGCCTCACATCCATCCAACTGTCACCACCTGCCCACTCCTTTGCATCCTGCACATTCACCCAACCAGAAACATTAATCTGTCATTCACAGAACTTAGCCTGGCACAGTCAGTTTAATAGGATCATTTCAAACTTGTTATTGGTTCAGTAATCTTACTTGTGTTTGGAAAATGAAGAGCAACACGTAGGACAACAAATGTGTGATGACATGGCACTCAACTTAAATTCACTGGTCACCAAGTTAAGTAACCATTGTAGCCCTAGACCTGAGCAATATGTATTCAAAATTAAAAGCAGATAACATTTCCACTATTTTTTATAAGGGACAGGTTATTCCAATTCTATTCCTCAGCTAAGGACTCACTTCAGGCATTTCCTCCTATACATGTATGGGGGAAAAAAAGGAACCACTTCAGGTAGCGCACAGTGGTAGCATCTCTACCTTTGAATAAGGAGACCCAGGTTAGGTCCCAGCTCTTCCAGAGATGTGTCAGAAACTCTCTGAACAGGTTGATTAGAAATAGTAAAAAAAAAGGAGCCACTTCAGTATGTTTTGTGCCCAGGCATCTAGGAGAGGGAGAGCAGTATCCACCAACAGAGAGATACTTTATCTCCCCTTGCACGTCTGTCCAGATTTAGCCCCCTCCCTTCTCTCCGTACCTCTCCTTCATGTTTAAGGGTCTGTCCTGCTCTTAACAGGCTCTGCATTGAGATTATCAATTGGAAATGTGGCTGATTTACTAGTGTTGGTTAACAGATGAAAAAAAGTTGCACGTGATTTACTGACGGGGGGAAAAGCCTTTCAGTTGTGTGCAAAAGCATTTATAAATATTTTAAAAAGGGAAATAAAAGAATCACATTTGGTGGCTGCTGTGATGCAGTGGTATTGTCCCCACTTCTGGGTCAGGAGACACAGATTCAAGATCTATCTGCTGCTGAGGCGTGTGATAACATTTCTGAACAAGTTGATTTGGGGGGAAAAAGGGAATTTCTTCAAGTGGTCTCTTGTGGTGCAGTAGCAGCGTCCCTACCAGGAAACCCAGTTTCAAGTCCCACTTGCTCTAAAGGTGTGTAATGACACATCCGAATAGGTAGCATTGGAACCATAGAATCATTTATTGCACAAAACTGTAACAGCTTCAGCTTACAAACCTCAGCCCAGTCCCTTACACTTCCCTCTCAAGTAAATTCACATCTCGCTTTCAAACACCTCAAACATTTCTCAATCCACTGTTTCATTATATAAAGACATTTTTTTCTGGGTTTATTTTTCAGTGACTCAATTGGACAACCCAGATTTTACCACCTCATTCTGGACTCTGCTGATATCGGGAAGGATTGTCTTAATTCACCCTGTCAACCTGGAGTTGGATCACCCCAACACCTTATTTTTCAAAGCTTAACACAAAATTAAAGCAGTTAGTGATCCAAACTCAGGCCAAAGTGAATCGCCACTAGGTTTTTTCAATGATTAGTTCACGCTTCACAAGTGTGATATCACAGAATCATTACGGGATAGAAAGTGGCTATTCGGCCCATCGTACCTGCATTGGTTCTATTACCTGATTTTTCCTACGTCCTTGTACACCATTTCTGACCAAATAATCATCCAACATTTCTTGAACGCCTCAAATGAACCTTTCTTCACCATATTTCCAGGCAGCGCATCCCAGATCCTAACTACTCACTGTGTGAAGCTTTTTTTCACACATCACCCTTGCTTCATTTGCATATCACTTTAAACCCAATGCCTGCTCATTCCTTTTTCTTTTACAAACTGGAATCACTGTTCCAAGTTATGCTGTTCAGGCTGCTCAAGAATTTGGAAATCTCTATCAAATCTCCTTTGAGCTTTCTTTTCTCCAAGGAGAACAGTCCCAACTTCTTCAAACTACCCTGATAATTGAGATTTCTCATTCCTGGAACCATTCTTGCAAATCGTGTCTGCACTCTCTCCAGTGTATTCACATCTTTCCTACAACCTGGTGCCCACATCTGAATACAAAAATCCAAATGAAGTGTAACAAATCTTAGACAAAGTCAACATCACTGTCTATGTTCTTCATGAATATTTAATATCCCTGTATTGCAAGGTAGTGCTGTTTTGACAGTGAAACAGCAGGAAGCTGCTAGTCCCGCTCTCTAGCCCACAGGTACTGTGTTTAATTATCTTCCCCTATACCTGAAATCAAAAAGTGCACACCAGAATTCACGAGCAGAGAGAGTGGTGTTTGGAATGGGGCGTCACCAGTCTAAATCAATACAGCACAGGTTGCTTCACTTCCCAAGAACTAATCCCGTAGCTACTTTAAACAGGATACGTAAAAATAAATGAAGTGTCACCATTAATCAATCCCCTTTGCACACCCACAGCCCAGTTTACCGGCAAGTTAAGTTTCTTAGCATCAACTGGGACATGGAAGGGCCAGGCAAACTGGTGTTTCCACAGGGTTTTCACAACTCCTTTCAGCATGTACTGGAGCTGGTTAGTCACACGGCCGCGCTTATTGGGGTTCATAGCCTCTGGGAACGAAGTGACGACTGTTCCAACTGAGGTCTGTAACTGGGCTGCTGCTGCTCGCGTTTCGGGCTCCACAAACATCACACATCAATGGCGATCTCCAGACTCTGCTCCATGTTCAGTGTTCCCCAAGCATGGCTGAAAACCCAATTCCAACTTTCAATCCTCCCTTCACCGTGCAACCTGTGGAAAGTAGGGGTCGTATGTTAGAAGAGGTCAAATCAGGACAGGAGCGATTGAAACATACATTACCTTTGAGAGCATCACGTGGAGGCAGCATCAAATACACATCACTGCATTAACCGTGCCATTATGGAAACATCACGCACCTGGGTCGCATTCAGAAGATGTACTGCCTGAGGCACAAGCACTAACAAGGAACATTAGAACTCAGTAAAATTATTTTGTCTAAAGTGAGGTTTTTTTGGGAGGTGATGTGCTGTTTGGACACATAAGAAATAGAAGTAGGTGCCAGTCATTTGGCCTCTCAAACTTGCTTCGGCATTTAACACAGTCATGTCTTATTTGATTATGGATTTTAAGTCATTTTTATGCTTCCCTCTCAATAATCCACGCCTTCCTCATGGACTGATTTCCAAATACAAGCCTCAGGATTGTAGTGATTCCAGACTCCAGGGAATAGCAGATCCTGCCTTCTTTATGTAACAAAAACACGTCACCAAATGGTTCTAGCACCAGGTGTTTTAAGAAGCAGCATCTTTAACGTAAAAACTGAGCTGGGACCAAGATAATAAAACAGGGGATTCAACACACCTGCCAGACCTCAAAGGATGACAATTTCAAAACATTGACATCAGCTTTAAAACTGAATACTCACAGAGGAGCAGTTGTCATCAGGTCCAAGGTGATCAAATTATACAATCTGCAACTTGGATCATTTCATGTTGACTAGCCTCCTTCTGATTTACTGACTGGATTAGGCAATGAAAAGATATGAAATACCAAATACAAGAAATAACCCATAAGCATTGACTGGAAAAAAGGAGGCCTCAGATGCAGCCAGAGCACTAACAATGAACCAGTCCATGTTGGACTCAATTGTACTAAGCCCTCATCGACGGGGAAAGAAGGATCAGTCAGGATTCGTACTCATGAGCAATGCCAGTGACACCTGCTGGCAATGCTGAAATTGCCCTTTTACACCATTTATCCACAGACTTGTCCACAGCCTCCACTGAAAATCCCCAGTTCATCTGCGTCAGGTTCTGGGTACTGCACTTTGGGAAAGATGCGAAACGGCTTTACAACATTTCTGTTAGTGTTGCTATACAAGCACAAGTTATTGTTGTTCACTTCATCACTTCAGCAGCAACACTCAAACTCAACATCAAACATGACACAAGCCACAAGCCCACAAAACACAACAAATACGCCAAGACACACTTGAAGATATTCTCACTGCAAAACATGGCATGTGGCACACTGCAAAATAGCACAAACTTAAATTGCTACTTTACAAACTGGGATATGACAGCACCCTAGGGAACCTCAGGCTATACTTAATAATGACAGACACCAATCAATTTTATAATAGAATGGAACCTCAAACCAGCAAGTTGTAAAAATCATAATATTTCATGTAATAAGCATAGAATGCAATTTAATTTCATTGTAACCAGTGATCTTGCTTCTATTCATGACCCCACTTTTGGTCGTGAAGCAAACTAGAAAACTAAATCTTTAATTGAGGTGCTATCTATCCACTTGTAGGATGCATGTCAAATCCCAAATCCCCACATTCTGCTTGAGCCTCCTTAACCAAGAATCAGGGGAACAGAATATTTGCATACTTTCTCAATTAGCATTTGTGGTGAACAATCTAAAACTATATGGCTACTGATTTTAATTAAAACCTACTTAGTTTAAAATGTATCTAAAAAATACAAAGACTGACACTTATTGAAGAGATGGGAAGAACTGCCGATGATCGGGTCAGAGATAATACGGTGTGGAGCTGGAGGAACACAGCAGGCAAGCAGCATTTGAGGAGCAGGAAAGTTGACATTTCAGGTCAGGACCATTCTTCAGAAATCCTTTCACAATATTGATCATTGAGTCAATTCCTACCATTAGGATACTATCCTACATGGCTCCTCAATTCAGACTGTAAAGCTTCAACTTAAAAACAAAGAAGGAGCCGTCAGGAGCAGCTATATATGAACCCATCAGCTTCAAGTTCCCTTCCCAGTTACATACATCCTGACTTGGAAATATATCGCTGCTCCTTCAGTATTGTTTTAGAAGTTCGAGAACTCTCTCCCTTATGGCACTGTGGTGTACGTACACCAAATAGACTGGAATGGTTCAAAGCAACAGCTCACCACCACATTCTCAAGGGCAACTAGGGGCAAGCAATAAACACTGACGCCCTATCCTGTAAATGAATTAAAATAAGTCAGGGAGAGATAGCTGGCCAGAAATGTAGACCAATATCAGAGAAGTGCAAGAACAACAGGGTAATAAGGAAGTTGACCACACAGCAGCCATGATCTCAGTGAACTGCTGAAAGTTCCCAAGGGGCTAAATGGCCAACTCCAGTTTCTATGAATGAAGCCAGGCGAGCGGGGAAGTACTTTGGTTGAAGTGACAATAACTCAGTAAGATTTAAGGCAGTGCACATAGAAGATATGGCAAGAGAGTACATGATGAATGGCTGGTTGCGAGGGGAGGGAATTTCGCACCCCACTCCCGGCCACCAAAGTGTACAACCTCAACATCATTCCCTCACAGCACCCCCCTCTTTCTAGGACTCCAAATCTGTACTGCCCAAGTATCGCATTCTCTCACACACCACCTCCACAGAGGAACCCCTCTCTCTCCACTCTGCACCCCCAACCCATGGGCCTCCCCTCCTTTCCAGATCATCTTACCCCCTCCATCCATCTCTCTCACTCTCTCCCACCCTCCCCCGGTGTTATTTTTCTCTGTCTCTCTCTTCCCCCCGGTGTTATTTCTCTCTGTCTCTCTCTCGCCACCAAGTGTTATTTCTCTGTCTCTCTCTCCACCCACTGTAATTTCTCTCTGTCTCTGTCTCTCCATCTCTCTCTCCCCCCAGTGTTATTTCTCTCTGTCTCTTTCTCTCCCCCGAGTGTTATTTCTCTCTGTCTCTCTCTCTCTCTCTCCCCCAGTATTATTTCTCTGTCTCTCTCTCCTCACAGTGTTATTTCTCTGTCTCTCTCTCTCCGTCTCTCACTCCCCCCCAGTGTATTTCTCTCCGTCTCTTTCTCCCACCAGTGTTATTTCTCTCCATCTCTCTCTCTCTCCCCCCAGTGTTATTTCTCTGTCTCTCTCTCTCCCCCCCCCCCAGTGTTATTTCTGAGTCTCTCTCTCCCCGCTGTTATTTCTCTCTGTGTCTCTCTTTCTCCATCTCTCTCTCCCCCCAGTATTATTTCTGTCTCTCGCTCTCTCCCCCCAGTGTTATTTATCTCTGTCTCTCTCTCCCCCCAGTGTTATTTCTCTCTGTCTCTCTCTCTCCCCCCCCACCAAGTGTTATTTCTCTCTCTCTCTCCCCCAGCGTTATTTCTCTGTCTCTCTCCATCTCTCTCTCTCCCGCCAGTATTATTTCTGTCTCTCTCTCTCTTCCCCCCAGTGTTATTTCTCTGTCTCTCTCTCTCTCCCCCAGCGTTATTTCTCTGTCTCTCTCCATCTCTCTCTCTCCCCCAGTATTATTTCTGTCTCTCTCTCTCTCTTCCCCCCAGTGTTATTTCTCTGTCTCTCTCTCTCTCCCCCAGTGTTATTTCTCTGTCTCTCTCTCTCTCTCTCTCTCTCCATCTCTCTCTCTCACCCCAGTATTATTTCTCTATCTCTCTCTCTCTCCCCCCAGTATTATTTCTCTGTCTCTCTCTCTCTCCCCCCAGTATTATTTCTCTGTCTCTCTCTCTCTCCCCCCCCAGTGTTATTTCTCTGTCTCTCTCTCTCTCTCCCCCCAGTGTTATTTCTCTGTCTCTCTCTCTCTCCCCCCCAGTGTTATTTCTCTGTCTCTCTCTCTCTCCCCCCCAGTGTTATTTCTCTGTGTCTCTCTCTCCCTCTCTCTCCCGCCCAGTGTTATTTCTGTCTCTCTCTCTCTCTCCCCCCAGGGTTATTTCTCTGTCTCTCTCTCTCCCCCCGCCAGTGTTATTTCTGTCTCTGTCTCTCTCTCTCTCTCCCCCCAGTGTTATTTCTCTGTCTCTCTCTCTCCCCCCCCAGTGTTATTTCTGTCTCTGTCTCTCTCTCTCTCTCCCCCCAGTGTTATTTCTCTGTCTCTCTCTCTCTCCCCCCCAGTGTTATTTCTGTCTCTGTCTCTCTCTCTCTCTCCCCCCCCAGTGTTATTTCTCTGTCTCACTCTCCCCCCAGTGTTATTTCTCTCTCTCTCTGCCCCCAGTGTTATTTCTCTGTCTCTCTCTCTCAGTCTCTCTCCCGCCGAGTGTTATTTCTTTGTCTCTCTCTCTCTCTCCCCCAGTGTTATTTCTCTCTGTCTCTCTCTCTCTCCCCCCAGTGTTATTTCTGTCTCTCTCTCCCCCCAGTGTTATTTCTCTGTCTCTCTCTCTCCACCCAGTGTTATTTCTCTGTCTCTCTCTCCCCCCAGTGTTATTTCTCTGTCTCTCTCTCTCTCCCCCCCCAGAGTTATTTCTGTCTCTCTCTCTCTCTCCCCCCCAGTGTTATTTCTCTCTGTCTCTCCCCCCCAGTGTTATTTCTCTCTGTCTCTCCCCCCAGTGTTATTTCTCTCTCTCTCTCTCTCCCCCCAGTGTTATTTCTCTGTCTCTCTCTCTCCGTCTCTCTCTCCCGCCCAGTGTTATATCTCTGTCTCTCTCTCTCTCCCCCAGTGTTATTTCTCTCTCTCTCTCTCCCCCCCTCAGTGTTATATCTCTGTCTCTCTCTCTCTCTCCCCAGTGTTATTTCTCTGTCTCTCTCTCTCTCTCTGTCCCCCCAGCGTTATTTCTCTCTGTCTCTCTCTCCCCCCCCAGTGTTATTTCTCTGTCTCTCTCTCTCTCCCCCCAGTGTTATTTCTCTGTCTCTCTCTCTCTCTCCCCCAGTCTTATTTTTCTGTCTCTCTCTCTCTCCCCCCAGTGTTATTTCTCTGTCTCTCTCTCTCACCCCCCAGTGTTATTTCTCTGTCTCTCTCTCTCCCCCCCCCAGTGTTATTTCTCTGTCTCTCTCTCTCTCTCGCCCGTGTTATTTCTCTGTCTCTCTCTCTCTCCCCCCAGTGTTATTTCTCTCTGTCTCTCTCTCTCACCCCCGTGTTATTTCTCTCTGCCTCTCCCCCCAGTGTTATTTCTGTCTCTCTCACTCCGTCTCTCTCTCTCTCTCTCCCCACAGTGTTATTTATCTGTCTCTCTCTCTTCCCCCAGTGTTATTTCTCTGTCTCTCTCTCTCCCCCCAGTGTTATTTCTCTGTCTCTCTCTCTCTCTCTCCCACCAGTGTTATTTCTCTGTCTCTCTCTCTCTCTCCCCCCAGTGTTATTTGTCTCTCTCTCTCTCCCACCAGTGTTATTTCTCTGTCTCTCTCTCTCTCTCCCCCCAGTGTTATTTCTGTCTCTCTCTCTCTCTCCCCCACCAGTGTTATTTCTCTGTCTCTCTCTCTCTCTCCCCCAGTGTTATTTCTCTGTCTCTCTCTCTCTCTCTCTCCCCCCAGTGTTATTTCTCTGTCTCTCTCTCTCTCTCTCCCCCCAGTGTTATTTCTCTGTCTCTCTCTCTCTCTCCCCCGTGTTATTTCTCTGTCTCTCTCTCTCTCCCCCCCCCGTGTTATTTCTCTCTGCCTCTCTCCCCAGTGTTATTTCTGTCTCTCTCACTCCGTCTCTCTCTCTCTCCCCACAGTGTTATTTATCTCTGTCTCTCTCTCTTCCCCCCCAGTCTTATTTCTGTCTCTCTCTCTCCCCCCAGTGTTATTTCTCTGTCTCTCTCTCTCTCTCTCTCTCTCCCCTCAGTGTTATTTCTCTGTCTCTCTCTCTTCCCCCAGTGTTATTTCTCTGTCTCTCTCTCTTCCCCCAGTGTTATTTCTCTCTCTCTCTCTCTCTCCCCCCCGCAGTGTTATTTCTCTGTCTCGCTCTCTCTCTCTCTCCCCCCAGTGTTATTTCTCTGTCTCTCTCTCTCCCCCCAGTCTTATTTCTGTCTCTCTCTCTCCCCCCAGTGTTATTTCTCTGTCTCTCTCTCTCTCTCTCCCCCCCAGTGTTATTTCTGTCTCTCTCTCTCCCCCCCAGTGTTATTTCTCTGTCTGTCTCTCTCTCCCCCCCAGTGTTATTTCTCTGTCTCTCTCTCTCTCCCCCCAGTGTTATTTCTCTGTCTCTCTCTCTCTCTCTCTCCCCCCAGTGTTATTTATCTCTGTCTCTCTCTCCCCCCAGAGCTATTTCTCTCTGTCTCTCTCTCTCCCACCGTGTATTTTTCTCTCTCTCTCCCCCCAGTTTTATTTCTCTGCCTCTCTCTCTCTCCCCCCAGTGTTATTTCTCTGCCTCTCTCTCTCTCCCCCCAGTGTTATTTCTTTCTGTCTCTCTCTCTCTCCCCCCCCACAGCGTTAATTCTCTGTCTCTCTCTCTCCCCCCCCAGTGTTATTTCTCTCTGTCTCTCTCCCCCCAGTGTTATTTCTCTCTGTCTCTCTCCCCCCAGTATTATTTCTGTCTCTCTCTCTCTCCCACCGTGTTATTTCTCTCTCTCTCTCTCCCCCCAGTGTTATTTCTCTGTCTCTTTCTCTCTCGCCCCCCAGTGTTATTTCACACTCTCTCTCTCTCTGCCCCCTCCCCCCGGCGTTATTTCACTCTCTCTCTCTCTCTCCCCCTCCCTCCCCCGGTGTTATTTCACACTCGCGCGCTCTCTCTCTCCCTCCCTCCCTCCGGCGTTATTTCACACTCTCACTCTCTCTCTCCCCCGTGTTATTTTCACACTCACTCTCTCTCTCCCCCGTGTTATTTTCACTCTCACTCTCTCTCTCCCCCGTGTTATTTTCACTCACTCTCTCTCTCCCCCGTGTTATTTTCACTCTCTCTCTCTCCGTGTTATTTTCACTCTCACTCTCTCTTTCCCCCGTGTTATTTTCACTCTCTCTCTCTTCCCCCATGTTATTTTCACTCTCACTCTCTCCCCCGTGTTATTTTCACTCTCTCTCACTCTCCCCCCGTGTTATTTTCACTCTCTCTCTCTCTCCCCCCGTGTTATTTTCACTCTCTCTCACTCTCCCCCCCGTGTTATTTTCACTCTCTCTCTCTTCCCCCGTGTTATTTTCACTCTCTCTCTCCCCCCGTGTTATTTTCACTCTCTCTCTCCCCCCATGTTATTTTCACTCTCACTCTCCCCCCCCGTGTTATTTTCACTCTCTCTCTCTCTTCCCCCGTGTTATTTTCACTCTCTCTCTCTTCCCCCGTGTTATTTTCACTCTCTCTCTCCCCCCGTGTTATTTTCACTCTCTCTCTCCCCCCATGTTATTTTCACTCTCACTCTCCCCCCCCCGTGTTATTTTCACTCTCTCTCTCTTCCCCCGTGTTATTTTCACTCTCTCTCTCTTCCCCCGTGTTATTTTCACTCTCTCTCACTTCCCCCGTGTTATTTTCACTCTCTCTCACTTCCCCCGTGTTATTTTCACTCTCACTCTCTCTCTCTCCCCCGTGTTATTTTCACTCTCTCTCTCTCTCCCCCGTGTTATTTTCACTCTCTCTCTCTTCCCCCGTGTTATTTTCACTCTCACTCTCTCTCCCCCGTGTTATTTTCACTCTCTCTCTCCCCCCGTTATTTTCACTCTCTCTCTCTCTCCCCCCGTGTTATTTTCACTCTCTCTCACTCTCCCCCCGTGTTATTTTCACTCTCTCTCTCTTTCCCCGTGTTATTTTCACTCTCAATCTCTCTCTCCCCCCCGTGTTATTTTCACTCTCACTCTCTCTCCCCCGTGTTATTTTCACTCTCACTCTCTCTCCCCCCCCGTGTTATTTTCACTCTCACTCTCTCTCTCCCCCCCGTGTTATTTTCACTCTCACTCTCTCTCTCCCCCCCGTGTTATTTTCACTCTCACTCACTCTCTCCCCCGTGTTATTTTCACTCTCACTCTCTCTGTCTCCCCGTGTTATTTTCACTCTCTCTCTCTCTCTCCCCCGTTATTTTCACTCTCACTCTCTCTCTCCCCCCGTGTTATTTTCACTCTCACTCTCTCTCTCCCCCGTTATTTTCACTCTCTCTCTCTCTCCCCCGTGTTATTTTCACTCTCACTCTCTCTCTCCCCCCGTGTTATTTTCACTCTCTCTCTCTCTCTCCCCCGTGTTATTTTCACTCTCTCTCTCCTCCGTGTTATTTTCACTCTCTCTTCCCCGTGTTATTTTCACTCTCTCTCTCCCCCGTGTTATTTTCACTCTCACTCTCACTCCCGTGTTATTTTCACTCTCACTCTCTCCCCCGTGTTATTTTCACTCTCTCTCTCCTCGGTGTTATTTTCACTCTCTCTCTTCCCCGTGTTATTTTCACTCTCTCTCTCCCCCGTGTTATTTTCACTCTCATTCTCACTCCCGTGTTATTTTCACTCTCACTCTCTCCCCCGTGTTATTTTCACTCTCACTCTCTCCCCCGTGTTATTTTCACTCTCTCTCTCCCCCCGTGTTATTTTCACTCTCTCTCTCTCCCCCCGTGTTATTTTCACTCTCACTCTCTCTCCCCCCGTGTTATTTTCACTCTCTCTCTCTCTCCCCCGTGCTATTTTCACTCTCACTCTCTCCCCCGTGTTATTTTCACTCTCACTCTTCCCCCGTGTTATTTTCACTCTCACTCTTCCCCCGTGTTATTTTCACACTCTCTCTCTCTCTCTCCTCCCCGTGTTATTTTCACTCACTCTCTCTCTCTCTCTCCCCCGTGTTATTTTCACTCTCTCTCTCTCCCCCCGTGTTATTTTCACTCTCACTCTCTCTCCCCCCGTGTTATTTTCACTCTCTCTCTCTCTCCCCCGTGCTATTTTCACTCTCACTCTCTCCCCCGTGTTATTTTCACTCTCACTCTTCCCCCGTGTTATTTTCACTCTCACTCTTCCCCCGTGTTATTTTCACACTCTCTCTCTCCTCCCCGTTATTTTCACTCTCTCTCTCCCCCGTGTTATTTTCACTCTCTCCCCCGTGTTATTTTCACTCTCTCTCTCCCCCGTGTTATTTTCACTCTCTCTCTCTCCCCCGTGTTATTTTCACTCTCACTCTTCCCCCGTGTTATTTTCACACTCTCTCTCTCCCCCGTGTTATTTTCACTCTCTCTCTCCCCCCGTGTTATTTTCACTCTCTCTCTCTCCCCCCGTGTTATTTTCACTCTCACTCTCTCTCCCCCCGTGTTATTTTCACTCTCTCTCTCTCTCCCCCGTGCTATTTTCACTCTCACTCTCTCCCCCGTGTTATTTTCACTCTCACTCTTCCCCCGTGTTATTTTCACTCTCACTCTTCCCCCGTGTTATTTTCACACTCTCTCTCTCTCTCCTCCCCGTGTTATTTTCACTCACTCTCTCTCTCTCTCTCCCCCGTGTTATTTTCACTCTCTCTCTCCCCCGTGTTATTTTCACTCTCATTCTCACTCCCGTGTTATTTTCACTCTCACTCTTCCCCCGTGTTATTTTCACACTCTCTCTCTCCCCCGTGTTATTTTCACTCTCTCTCTCCCCCCGTGTTATTTTCACTCTCTCTCTCTCCCCCCGTGTTATTTTCACTCTCACTCTCTCTCCCCCCGTGTTATTTTCACTCTCTCTCTCTCTCCCCCGTGCTATTTTCACTCTCACTCTCTCCCCCGTGTTATTTTCACTCTCACTCTTCCCCCGTGTTATTTTCACTCTCACTCTTCCCCCGTGTTATTTTCACACTCTCTCTCTCTCTCCTCCCCGTGTTATTTTCACTCACTCTCTCTCTCTCTCTCCCCCGTGTTATTTTCACTCTCTCTCTCTCCCCCCGTGTTATTTTCACTCTCTCTCTCTCTCCCCCGTGCTATTTTCACTCTCACTCTCTCCCCCGTGTTATTTTCACTCTCACTCTTCCCCCGTGTTATTTTCACTCTCACTCTTCCCCCGTGTTATTTTCACACTCTCTCTCTCCTCCCCGTTATTTTCACTCTCTCTCTCTCCCGTGTTATTTTCACTCTCTCTCTCCCCCGTGTTATTTTCACTCTCTCTCTCTCCCCCGTGTTATTTTCACTCTCCCCCGTGTTATTTTCACTCTCTCTCTCTCTCCCCCGTGTTATTTTCACTCTCTCTCTCTCTCTCTCCCCCGTGTTATTTTCACTCTCCCCCGTGTTATTTTCACTCTCTCTCTCTCTCCCCCGTGTTATTTTCACTCTCTCTCTCTCTCTCTCCCCCGTGTTATTTTCACTCTCACTCTCTCTCTCCCTCCGGTACCTGTTTCCGCCGACACCTTCACAGCAGTTCGGAGCCCGCCCAGACAGTGCGGCTGCGTAGTCGGAGAGCGGTGGCCGCTGGGAAATGTAGTTCTCCAGGCTCCTATCCGTGCTTCCCACCCCGAGTCAGACAGCAGGAACTACAACTCCCAGGAAACACAGGGAGCGAAAATAGGACTGGATCCGGGAGAACAGCCTCACAGCTCGGGAATGGTGCTCAATCATACAGTCAGCGCTGGGGGAGAGCCCTGTAACTGTACAGTCAGCGCTGGGGGAGAGCCCTGTAACTGTACAGTCAGCGCTGGGGGAGAGCCCTGTAACTGTACAGTCAGCGCTGGGGGAGAGCCCTGTAACTGTACAGTCAGCGCTGGGGGAGAGCCCTGTAACTGTACAGTCAGCGCTGGGGGAGAGCCCTGTAACTGTACAGTCAGCGCTGGGGGAGAGCCCTGTAACTGTACAGTCAGCGCTGGGGGAGAGCCCTGTAACTGTACAGTCAGCGTTGGGGGAGAGCCCTGTAACTGTACAGTCAGCGTTGGGGGAGAGCCCTGTTACTGTACAGTCAGCGCTGGGGGAGAGCCCTGTTACTGTACAGTCAGCGCTGGGGGAGAGCCCTGTAACTGTACAGTCAGCGTTGGGGGAGAGCCCTGTAACTGTACAGTCAGCGCTGGGGGAGAGCCCTGTAACTGTACAGTCAGCGCTGGGGGAGAGCCCTGTTACTGTACAGTCAGCGTTGGGGGAGAGCCCTGTAACTGTACAGTCAGCGCTGGGGGAGAGCCCTGTAACTGTACAGTCAGCGTTGGGGGAGAGCCCTGTAACTGTACAGTCAGCGTTGGGGGAGAGCCCTGTTACTGTACAGTCAGCGTTGGGGGAGAGCCCTGTAACTGTACAGTCAGCGCTGGGGGAGAGCCCTGTTACTGTACAGTCAGCGCTGGGGGAGAGCCCTGTAACTGTACAGTCAGCGCTGGGGGAGAGCCCTGTAACTGTACAGTCAGCGTTGGGGGAGAGCCCTGTAACTGTACAGTCAGCGCTGGGGGAGAGCCCTGTAACTGTACAGTCAGCGTTGGGGGAGAGCCCTGTAACTGTACAGTCAGCGCTGGGGGAGAGCCCTGTTACTGTACAGTCAGCGTTGGGGGAGAGCCCTGTTACTGTACAGTCAGCGTTGGGGGAGAGCCCTGTTACTGTACAGTCAGCGCTGGGGGAGAGCCCTGTAACTGTACAGTCAGCGCTGGGGGAGAGCCCTGTTACTGTACAGTCAGCGCTGGGGGAGAGCCCTGTTACTGTACAGTCAGCGTTGGGGGAGAGCCCTGTTACTGTACAGTCAGCGCTGGGGGAGAGCCCTGTTACTGTACAGTCAGCGTTGGGGGAGAGCCCTGTAACTGTACAGTCAGCGCCGGGGGAGAGCCCTGTTACTGTACAGTCAGCGCCGGGGGAGAGCCCTGTTACTGTACAGTCAGCGCCGGGGGAGAGCCCTGTAACTGTACAGTCAGCGCCGGGGGAGAGCCCTGTAACTGTACAGTCAGCGCCGGGGGAGAGCCCTGTTACTGTACAGTCAGCATTGGGGGAGAGCCCTGTAACTGTACAGTCAGCGCCGGGGGAGAGCCCTGTTACTGTACAGTCAGCGCCGGGGGAGAGCCCTGTTACTGTACAGTCAGCGTTGGGGGAGAGCCCTGTTACTGTACAGTCAGCGCCGGGGGAGAGCCCTGTTACTGTACAGTCAGCGCCGGGGGAGAGCCCTGTAACTGTACAGTCAGCGCCGGGGGAGAGCCCTGTAACTGTACAGTCAGCGCTGGGGGAGAGCCCTGTTACTGTACAGTCAGCGTTGGGGGAGAGCCCTGTAACTGTACAGTCAGCGCCGGGGGAGAGCCCTGTTACTGTACAGTCAGCGCCGGGGGAGAGCCCTGTAACTGTACAGTCAGCGCCGGGGGAGAGCCCTGTTACTGTACAGTCAGCGCCGGGGGAGAGCCCTGTTATTGTACAGTCAGCGCCGGGGGAGAGCCCTGTTACTGTACAGTCAGCGTTGGGGGAGAGCCCTGTAACTGTACAGTCAGCGCTGGGGGAGAGCTCTGTTACTGTACAGTCAGTGCTGGGGGAGAGCCCTGTTCCTGTAGTCTGAGCGCTGGGGGAGAGCCCTGTTATCCCACAGCAGCGGGTGTGCAGTTGTTCAAGAAGGCAGCTCTTCACCACCTTCTCAAGGGCAATTAGGGATGGGTAAGAAATGCTGGCTAGCCAGCGATGCCCACATCCCACAAATGAATAGAAAAAAGACTAATATTATCCTCGTCAGCGTTGGAGAAGAGCCGTATTATTAAACAATCAGCGCCGGGACAGAGTCCTATTGTAGTGAGAACTGGGGAGAGCCCTATTATTATGGAGTCAGCCCTGGCAGAGAGCAGTATTATTACAGTCAGCACTGGGAGACAGCCCTGTGATTTTAGTTGTGTGACAGAGGCATATTATTATGGTCATCACTGGGGGTGAGACATATTATAGTCAGCATAAGGAAGAGCCGTACTATTGTAGTCAGTTCTCAGTGAGGGCCATGTTGTTATAGAAAGCACTGGGGTTAGCACATGTTATTAAAGAGTCAGGGCTGGGGAAAGGACTATTATTATAGTCATCACTGAGCAAGAGTCATATTATAGGGTCACTGCTGAGGCACAGCCCTATTATTGTCAGCGCCAGAGGAGAGCTGTATTGTTGTTGTAGTCTGTGCTGGGGGAGAGCCATATTATAGTCTGTACAGCGGGAGAGCCCTATTATAGTCTGTGCTGGGGGAGAGCCCTATTATAGTCTGTACAGCGGGAGAGCCCTATTATAGTCTGTGCTGGGGGAGAGCCCTATTATAGTCTGTGCTGGGGGAGAGCCCTATTATAGTCTGTGCTGGGGGAGAGCCCTATTATAGTCTGTGCTGGGGGAGAGCCCTATTATAGTCTGTGCTGGGGGAGAGCCCTATTATAGTCTGTACAGCGGGAGAGCCATATTATAGTCTGTGCTGGGGGAGAGCCCTATTATAGTCTGTACAGCGGGAGAGCCCTATTATAGTCTGTGCTGGGGGAGAGCCCTATTATAGTCTGTGCTGGGGGAGAGCCATATTATAGTCTGTACAGCGGGAGAGCCCTATTATAGTCTGTGCTGGGGGAGAGCCCTATTATAGTCTGTGCTGGGGGAGAGCCCTATTATAGTCTGTGCTGGGGGAGAGCCATATTATAGTCTGTGCTGGGGGAGAGCCCTATTATAGTCTGTGCTGGGGGAGAGCCCTATTATAGTCTGTGCTGGGGGAGAGCCATATTATAGTCTGTGCTGGGGGAGAGCCCTATTATAGTCTGTGCTGGGGGAGAGCCCTATTATAGTCTGTGCTGGGGAAGAGCCCTATTATAGTCTGTACAGCGGGAGAGCCATATTATAGTCTGTGCTGGGGGAGAGCCCTATTATAGTCTGTGCTGGGGGACAGCCCTATTATAGTCTGTGCTGGGGGAGAGCCCTATTATAGTCTGTGCTGGGGGAGAGCCCTATTATAGTCTGTGCTGGGGGAGAGCCCTATTATAGTCTGTACAGCGGGAGAGCCATATTATAGTCTGTACAGCGGGAGAGCCCTATTATAGTCTGTACAGCGGGAGAGCCATATTATAGTCTGTACAGCGGGAGAGCCATATTATAGTCTGTGCTGGGGGAGAGCCCTATTATAGTCTGTACAGCGGGAGAGCCATATTATAGTCTGTACAGCGGGAGAGCCATATTATAGTCTGTGCTGGGGGAGAGCCCTATTATAGTCTGTGCTGGGGGAGAGCCCTATTATAGTCTGTGCTGGGGGAGAGCCCTATTATAGTCTGTGCTGGGGGAGAGCCCTATTATAGTCTGTGCTGGGGGAGAGCCCTATTATAGTCTGTACAGCGGGAGAGCCATATTATAGTCTGTACAGCGGGAGAGCCCTATTATAGTCTGTACAGCGGGAGAGCCATATTATAGTCTGTACAGCGGGAGAGCCATATTATAGTCTGTACAGCGGGAGAGCCCTATTATAGTCTGTACAGCGGGAGAGCCATATTATAGTCTGTACAGCGGGAGAGCCCTATTATAGTCTGTACAGCGGGAGAGCCATATTATAGTCTGTACAGCGGGAGAGCCATATTATAGTCTGTGCTGGGGGAGAGCCCTATTATAGTCTGTACAGCGGGAGAGCCATATTATAGTCTGTGCTGGGGGAGAGCCCTATTATCTCGAGTCAGTGCTGGGAGAGAGCTGTATTATTGTAAAGTCAGCACTAAGGGAGAGATATTATTATCGAGTCAAATGATACAGTCAGTGCTGGGGGAGCTGTATTATTACAGTCATCGCTGAAGGAGTTCTGTATAATTATTACAGTCAGCCATGAGGAGAGCCATATTATTATGAGTCAGTGCTGGGGAGAGGCCTATTATACATAGCACTGAGGAAGAGCCATATAAGTGGTTAGCACTGCAGCCTCACAGCTCCAGGGACCCAGGTTCGATTCCAGCCTTGGGTGACTGTCTGTGTGGAGTTTGCACATTCTCCCCGTGTCTGCATGGGTTTCCTCCGGGTGCTCCGGTTTCCTCCCACAGTCCAAAGATGTGCAGGCTAGGTGGCTTGGCCATATTAAATTGCCCATAGTGTTCAGGGGTGTGTGGATTATAGGTGAATGGGACTGGGTGGGATACTTCAAGGGGCGGTGTGGACTTGTTGGGCCGAATGGCCTGTTTCCACACTGTAGGGAATCTAATCTAATCTAATTATTGAATCAGCAGTAGGAGAGAGCCCTATTATTATCGTCAGCGCTAGGGGTGAGCACTATTGTTACAGTCAGGGCTGGGGAGAGCCTTACTATTATAGTCACCACTGGGGGACAGCCTTATTATTATAGTCAGTGCTGGGTGAGAGCCCGATTGTTATACTCAGCCCTTGGGGAGAGCTATATTATTGAGTCAGAGCTGGGGGGAGTCGTTTCGTTATAGAGACAGAGCTGGTGGAAAGCCATATTATTCAAGAGACAGCGCTGGGTGAGAGCCCTATTATTATAGTCAGCACGAGGTGTGAGCACCATTATTACAGTCAGGGCTGGGGAAAGCCTTATTATTGTAGTCATCACTGGGGTGTCAGCCTTATTATTATAGTCAGTGCTGGGTGAGAGCCCTATTGTTATACTCAGCGCTTGGGAAGAGCCATTATATTATAGAGGCAGCACTGGGCGAGAGCCATTTTATCAGAGAGTCAATGCTGGGGGAGAGCCCGATTGCTACAGAGTCAGTGTTGGGGTGAGCCATATTATTACAGAGTCAGTGCTGGCAGAGAGATATAGAACAACACAGCGCAGAATAAGCCCTTCGGCCTTCGATGTTGCGCCGACCTGTGAACTAATCTAAGCCCCTCCCCCTACACTATCCCATCATCATCCATATGCTTATCCAAGGACTGTTTAAATGCCCCTAATGTGGCTGAGTTAACTACATTGGCAGGCAGGGCATTCCACGCCCTTACCACTCTCTGAGTAAAGAACCTGCATCTGACATTTATGTTAAATTTATCACCCCTCAATTTGTAGCTACGCCCCCTCGTACAAGCTGAAGTCATCATCCTCGGAAAAAGACTCTCACTGTCTACCCTATCTAATCCTCTGATCATCTTGTATGTCTTTTTTAAATCCCCTCTTCGCCTTCTTCTGTCCAATGAGAACAGACCCAAGTCCCCCGGCCTTTCTTCATAAGGCCTTCGCTCTAGACCAGGCAACATCCTCGTAAATCTCCCCTGCACCTTTTCCAATGCTTCCACATCCTTCCTGTAATGGGACGACCAGAACTGCACACAATATTCCAAGTGAGGCCGCACTAGCGTTTTGTACAGTTGCAGCAAGACATCATGGCTCCGGAACTCAATCCCTCTTACGATAAAACCTAACACACCATAAGCCTTCTTAACAGCACTATCAAACTGGGTGGCAATTTTCAGGGATCGATGTACATGACACCAAGATCCCTCTGCACATCCACATGACCAAGAATCTTACCATTGACCCAATATTCTGCCTTCCTATTATTCCTCCCAAAGTGAATCACCTCACATTTATCCGCATTGAACCCCATTTACCACCTTTCAGCCCAATTCTGCAATTTATCCAAGTCTCCCTGCAACCTGCAACATCCTTCCACACTGTCCACCACTCCACTGACTTTAGTGTCATCTGCAAACTTACTAACCCATCCACCTATGCCTGCATCCAAGTCATTTGTAAAAATGACAAACAGCAGTGGTCCCAAAACAGATCCTTGAGGCACACCACTAGTAACCAGACTCCAGGCTGAATATTTTCATCCCGTGCCTCTGTATTTTCTCCAATAGCCTACCATGTGGAACCTTATCAAAGACTTTACTGAAGTTCATGTACACCACGTCAACTCCCTTCCCTCACCCACATGCTTGGTCACCTTCTCAAAAAACTCAATGAGGTTCGTGAGACACGACCTGCCCTTGACGAATCCATGCTGACTATCTCCAATCAAATTGTTGCTAGCTAGATGATTATAAATGTATTATTATAGTCAGCACTGGGGGACAGCCGTATAATTCTAGAATTATCAGTGGGACAGACCTGTATTACTTCAGGCAGCGCTGGGGGACAGCCGTATTGTTATAGAGTTAGTGCTGGGAGAAAGTCCTATTATTATAGTCAGCATCAAGGAAGAGCCATATTATTCGAGGGTCAGCTCAGGGGAAAAGCCATATTGTTATAGGGAGCACTAGGGGAGAGCCGTACTATTGTAGAGTCATTGCTGAGGAACAGTTGTTACAGTCAACATTCAGGAAGGGCCATATTATTATCGAGTCAGTGCTGGGGGAGAGCACTATTAGTATAGTTAGCACTGGGGGGGAGCCGTATTATTATAGAGTCGGCACTGGGGGAGAGCCGTTTTGTTATAGAGTCAGAGACAGGGACAGCCCTACTTTAAAGTCAGAGTTGAGGAGAGTCGTATTATTGTCAGTGCTGGAGGAGAACCCTCGTATTATAGTCAGCACTGGAGGAAGAGCTGTATTTTTATAGAGTCACCTCAGGGGGACAGCTGCGACAGAATCAATGCCGGGAGAGAGCCCTATTATTAGGGTCAGTGCTGGGAGGGGGCCGTATTAGTATAGAGTCACTGCTGGGGGAGAGGCCTATTATTATAGTCAGCACTGAGAAGAGCTGTATTTTTATAGAGTTGGCTATTAGTACAGAGTCAGCGCTGGGAGACAGCCCTATTATTGTAGTCAGCACTGGGGGAGAGCCCTATTATTATAGAGTCAATGAGGGGGGGGCCGTGCCCTATTATTACATATTCAGCTCCGGTGGAGAGCTATATTATTATACAGTCAACTCTAGGGGACAGCCCTATTACGGTCAGTGCTGGGGGTGAGCCCTATTATTACACCATCAATGCTGGGGAAGAGTTCTGTTATTTATAGAGTCAGCGATGGGGGTAAGCCCTATTATTATAGAGTCAGAACTGGGGGAGAGCCCAATTATTGTAGAGTCAATGCTGGGGGAGAGACCTATTATTACAGTCAACACTGAGGAAGAGCCGTATTTTTATAGAGTCAGCTCTGGGGGAGAACTGCATTACACAGAGTCAGCGCTGGGGGAAGAGCTGCATTATTACAGTCATTGCTGGGGGAGAGCCGTTTTATTGTCAGCGCTGGAGGACAGCTGTATATTTAAAGAGTTAGCAGTGGGGGAGATCCGTATTATTATGGAGTTGCTGCTGGAGTAAAGGCCTATTATAATCTGCACCGAGGAACAGCTGTATTTTTATAGAGTCAGTGCTGAAGGAGAGCCCAATTATTGTAGAGTCAATGCTCAGGAGGGTCCCATTATTATAGTCAGTGCTGAGGGAGAGGTCTATCATTACAGTCAGTGCTGAGGGAGAGCTCTATCATTCCAGTCAGTGCTGAGGGAGAGCCCTATCATTACTGTCAGTGCTGAGGGAGAGCCCTATCATTACAGTCAGTGCTGAGGGAGAGCCTTATCATTACAGTCAGTGCTGAGGGAGAGCCCTATCATTACAGTCAGTGCTGAGGGAGAGCCCAATTATTGTAGAGTCGATGCTCGGGAGGGCCCTATCATTACAGTCAGTGCTGAGGGAGAGCCCTATCATCACAGTCAGTGCTGAGGGAGAGCCCTATCATCACAGTCAGTGCTGAGGGAGAGCCCTATCATCACAGTGCTGAGGGAGAGCCCTATCATTACAGTCAGTGCTGAGGGAGACCCCTATCATTACAGTCAGTGCTGAGGGAGAGCCCGATTATTGTAGAGCCAATGCTCGGGAGGGCCCTATCATGACAGTCAGTCAGAAACAAAAACTGAAATTTCAAGAAACACTCAGCATGTCTGGCAAGATCTGATGAGAGAATGCAAAGTTAACGTTTTGGGTCCAGTGACCCCGCTTCAAAATAGATGGATTAACATGTGAGGACAGATGCAGACTCAGGTTTGCATTTTCTTCCAAGATTAGAAATTAGGGCTGCCTTGAGTGAAGTGTTTAATAGAATTAAAGAATTCAACACAATAAGTGGAGAGTAATGTTTACTGTGAATCATTGAATCCCTTCAGTAGGATAACAGGCCATTTTGCCAATCAAGTCCACATCACCCCTCTGAAGTGTATCCCACCCAAACTCAACACCTCCCTGTAAGCCTGCACTTCCCGTGGTTGATCCACTTAGCCTGTGCAATCCTGGTCACTCTATGGCCAGGCTAAATTGCCCATCTATCTAACCTGCACATCTTTGGACTGTGGGTGGAACCCAGAGCACGTGGGTGAAACCCACGCAGAGACGGGGAGAATGTGCACACTCCACGTAGGCAGTCAGCTCAGGCTGGAATCAAACCCAGGTACCTGGCACTGTGAGGTAGCAGTGCTAACCACTGAGCCACTGTTCCTTCAACAAGAATGAGCCCTGAATAAGAGGCAGATCCTTAAAATTAGACCAATACTGTTGAAGGATAATGTGAGGAAATATTTTGCAGAGCACTGAAAATCTGTCACTCTCTTCCAGAAAATCTGTTGCAGTTGGGACTCAATCAGAACGTTGCAGACTGAGAAGGCTAGCTGTTTGAAATAAAATCAGAAAATGCTGGAAATATTTAATAGGCCAAGCAGCATCTGTGGAAAGTGGAAGAAACAGTCGGGTTAGTCTTGAGATGTTAACTTTGTCTCTCTCCACAAACAGTGCCAGAGCTACAAAGTTTCTCCAACGTACAGCATTCTTGTTTCAGATCAAAAACCTTGCATCAGAATTAAATTTCTTATGATTGAAGAATGGGCAGGGTTAAGATACAGATCAGCTGTGATCTAATTGAATAACCTCAAAAGCTTGTGGGGCTCAGTAGCTTCCAGTTGCTGTGATGCTATTCTAAGTTTTCCTCAACACATTTTACCAGCTATCAATTTAGAATTCATGTTAGAGTGAAATGTTTATTTAATACTTGTAAACTGACTGAGCTCAACACTCCTATTTTTTTGCCTTTATTTGCTGAAAACAAAGTTTTTGCTACACTGTTAGTGCCAGGAGGTTCTACACAACATGATTGCTGTCAAGATAACAAAGTGTGAAGCTGGATGAACACACCATTATCTCTGATCACAATGATTGCTGTCAAGCTAACTGTACAAGTACAGTTTTAAAACAAAAGGAGCAGAGATCATGAAGTTAATGAAACTCTGGGGTGTGTACTGATTTTTCTGTTCAGAAGGTTGAGGATTATTTATTATGCTGAGACCTTTTAAAGAACTGTCCAATTACTCAACCATTTTATGGGCATTATCAATCCTGCTCTGTGATGATTATTACTGACAAAAACTGAGTTTATGAGATAGCTCGGGAGGGTGTGAACGGTCAATTGGGTTAAATAAGCATTACTACACACAGGTACAATGATTAACGTTCAATGCAATAAGGTGAACAAAACATGGATAGGCCAATCAGCTCCTTATCTTGTTTTTGGATCAGGAGAAGGTCATTCAGCCTCTTGCTTCTGTTCAACAGTTCAACAGATCATGACTGATATGTACTAAAATGGAACAAAGAACCAGGGCAAAGCACAATGTTCATCACTGTTCACAACTCCTCAAATTACTGAAGCAGTCCATGTCTAAATGCAGCAAGATCTAGCTAATTTCCAGTTTAAACCGATAAGTAGTCAGCAGTTGAACTAGACCAGCTATATAGAAATTGTACCTCCAGAGGTCAGAGGACAAGAGTTCTGTAGTAAATTACTTTCAAAATTTACTGCCTTACCACCAACGCACAGCTACAGCAGTGTGTATGATCTACAAGACTTAATCCAGAAATTCATCAAGGCTCTCCTGACAGCGCCTTGCAAACCCAGATACAAGGAAAGACCACCATCTGCAAGTTTCCTTTCAAACCAAATACCATCCTGAGTTGGAAATATATCACTGTTACCAGACCGGAATCCTTGAACTGTTTCGCTAACAGTTGGCTAACAGGCAATGTCTGTGTTGTAATAATCCAGTTCTGGTGACATGGGTTTGAATTTTACCATTGGCAGATGGTGAAATTGGAATTGAATAAAATAGAACATCCTTTACTGTCACCTGTACTACAGTACGGAGGTATTGGAGTACTGTGAAAAGCCTTTACAACGGCTACCTTTTAATGGCACCATCTTAGGTACAAATACCTAAATACAGATCATACAGAGTCAAAAAAAGTGTTCTTACACAAAAAAAACTTAAAAGAAAGCATAATCATTACTTACATAGGTAGTTACAACATAGTGAAAATGTCAGGTAACAGTAGCTCAGCGCGTGGTTCAAAGTCCAAGTCTGGCAATTGTCCTGCACTGCTCTAACCTTAAGTCTGCTCCTCCATGGCGCTCAGCAGCAACAAGATAAGTCACGCTGTACCGGGATTTGTATCGCGGTTCCTCCATCGTTCCAGGGACACAAGTCTGGAACTTAAAAATGACAACCAAAGTTCCATTGTCAATTGAGGTAAAAACCCATCTGGCTCACTGATGCCTTTTAGAGAAACAAATATGTGTCATCCTCAGCTTGTTTGGCCTACGTGTGACTCCAGCCTCACATCAATGTGTTAACTGCTACTGGAATGCGTAATAAATGGTGGCCTAGTCAGTGAAACAACATCCTCTCCAGGATTGAGAGGAAAAAAAATTGCCTCCAAAGGCTCAGAATTGTACCCAATACTCAAATATGGACATTGTATCACCTGATGTTCAACTTTTGAGATCCAACACTGCATTGACCTTTTTGTTTATTTTCAAGTAGGACATCTTATTTGCTGTATAAATGGAGCTTCAAATGGATTTCAACTTTCACTTCTACTTTTGACTCTTTTAAAATAAATCTCAATCACTTTAGACAGACTCTGATGGGGCACTGTAACAAAAACAAAAGGAAACTGATCAAAATTAAAATATAACATTATTTTCTGAAGGTGCGCCCCAGCCCCTACGATGCCCAATGGTCTTTAAAAGCATCTACTATTTTGTTAGACACTGCACGTTCCCTCTCAACGTCAGAAATCACCCGACACCAGGTTGTAGTCCAATAGGTTTATTTAAAAACACAAGCTTTTGGAGCCTCATTTCTTCTTCAGGTGTCAGGAGTGAAAGCTTGTGTTTTCAAATAAAGCTGTTGGACTATAATGTGAGAGATAATGGGAACTGCAGATGCTGGAGAATTCCAAGATAATAAAATGTGAGGCTGGATGAACACAGCAGGCCAAGCAGCATCTCAGGAGCACAAAAGCTGACGTTTCGGGCCTAGACCCTTCGTCAGAGAGGGGGATGGGGAGAGGGAACTGGAATAAATAGGGAGAGAGGGGGAGGCGGACCGAAGATGGAGAGTAAAGAAGATAGGTGGAGAGAGTGTAGGTGGGGAGGTAGGGAGGGGATAGGTCAGTCCAGGGAAGACAGACAGGTCAAGGAGGTGGGATGAGGTAAGTGGGTAGCTGGGGGTGCGGCTTGGGGTGGGAGGAAGGGATGGGTGAGAGGAAGAACCGGTTAGGGAGGCAGAGACAGGTTGGACTGGTTTTGGGATGCAGTGGGTGGGGGGGAAGAGCTGGGCTGGTTGTGTGGTGCAGTGGGGGGAGGGGTCGAACTGGGCTGGTTTAGGGATGCAGTGGGGGAAGGGGAGATTTTGAAGCTCGAGAAGTCCACATTGATACCATTAGGCTGCAGGGTTCCCAGGTGGAATATGAGTTGCTGTTCCTGCAACCTTCGGGTGGCATCATTGTGGCAGTGCAGGAGGCCCATGATGGACATGTCATCTAAAGAATGGGAGGGGGAGTGGAAATGGTTTGCGACTGGGAGGTGCAGTTGTTTGTTGCGAACTGAGCGGAGGTGTTCTGCAAAGCGGTCCCCAAGCCTCCGCTTGGTTTCCCCAATGTAGAGGAAGCCGCACCGGGTGTGTGTTTTCTGACCTTGTCCATCTCAGTCCAACCCTGGCACCTACCTCCACATCATCCCTCGCAATGGACACACAAACAGAGACATCACTTCTACTTTCTACTGTTTTTAAAACAAACCAAAATCAGGTTAAACACAGCAGGTGACCGAGCAATTGTATTGTCTATGGGCTGGTTCTACAATAAAGACTGAAAGAATTGTGGATGCTGCAAATCAGGAACAAAAACAGAAGTTGCTGGAAAAGCTCAGCAGCTCTGGCAACATCTGTGAAGAAAAATCAGAGTTAACGTTTCGGGTCCAGCGACCCTTCCTCAGTACGAGTCTCCAATCCCCACCTCTCCTTCCCAAACATTGCAAATGATCCATAGTTTACTCCTCAAGCTGTTTCCATCGCCTTTCCAAGGCTGGCCACTCGCAGTCTCCGTTATTGTTAGGGAGGTCTGCTTCCAGAGGGGCGCTGCGGCTGGAGTCTCTGACTGCTTGTGCTCTCTTGGCCTTTTCGGCTCTTTGTCACTGGCCAGGGGTTGGCGCGGCGCAAGCGCAGTGAGCGCTCCCGCCACATCGAGCAGTAGGAGCGGCGGCGGCAGGCCGAGGCTCAGGCTGCACGGGGAGTGCGGCGGCGGGAGCTGCAGGCCGAGGCCCAGGCTGCACGGGGAGAGCAGCGGCGGCAGGCCGAGTCTGCACGGGGAGAGCAGCGGCGGCAGGCCGAGGCTCAGGCTGCACGGGGAGAGCGGCGGAGGCAAGTAACAACGGCGGCCGTGGAGGCCCTTAGGCTCAGCCTGGGCCTGGATTCAGGGTTTGGACGCCGGTTACCTGGGGCCCAGTCCCATTCCAAGATCCACCACAGGCTCGGTGTCCCCCGGCTCCCCTCTCCTCACCGCCCCAGCGGATCACAGGCGGGGCTGGAACCCACCTTATTCCCCATCACCGTCCACACTCTCTCACTTTACACTCGAACTGTGACCCCCTCAGGTCCTTGAGGCCAGTCTCAGACAATCCCTGCCCTGCCAGGACAGTGAGGGCTGGGTTCGGCGTATTAGGCTGATGCCGCCTCACTGATTAGTTCACTTGGTGCTGCTATTCTCCTGCCTTCTCTCTGCAACCCTCACTGTCAGGTACAGGCTAATTCTCTTTGGAACTCCTTCATTGAACCTTCCTCCAGCACATTCTCAGGTGGGGCATTCAAGATCCTAACCACTCATTGCACATTAAAACTTTCTCTGTTGCAATTTTATCTCTTTGTTTACTTGAATCCATACTCTCTCATTTTCAATCCATCCACAAGTGGGATTAGATTTTGTCTACACTGTTGTGAACCCTTCATGAGTTTGACTCCTAATTTCTTCCTTAGCTGTCTTTTCAGCAAGGAGGAATGTCCCAATTTCTCCAATCAGACTTTGTTAATGAAGTACACCATCCCTGGAGCCATTTCTTGTGAAATCTTGCATGCACATTCTTCAACACTGTCACCTTGTTCTAAAATGTGAGGCTCCAAGCTGGTGGCAGCTGTTTAGCTGAAGGTGAGCTACTATTCTGTGCAAGTTCAGCATCACCATTTGCTCTTGTACTTGATGTCGCAGTTAATAAACCCCAGGATATTGTGTGTTGTGTTAACCACTGTCAACCAATCCTGCTACCTATGAAGAAAACACAGAGTTAACACATCGGTTCCAGTGACCCTTCCTCGGAACTCAGCATTCTGGGGCAGGAACACCAGACCAGAAACGCTAACTCTTTGATTTTTCTTCAACAATGCTGCCAGATCTATTGAGCTTTTCCAGCAGCTTCAGTTTTTGTTACAATCTTTCAGGTTTTGTATCAGGAGAAATTAAATTGGGCTCAAGGCCTCTGTCTTGGAGACTGGGAGAGGAGAGGACAAACAGTTTGGAATTCTTATCCATTGTCTATTTGTACAAAAACCTTGGGTAGGGGAAGGATTAGCTGTAAAAACAAAGTTGCTAGATTGTTTTTGTTCCTGATTTACAGCATTCACAGTTCTTTCCGTTTTTATACAGGATTAGCTGTGATGCTTTGATAAATATCTTCCTTGTATTCATAACCTTTCAAAGAAAGAACATTGAGGCAAATGCAGGCTACGGCATCTGTGGAGCTGTAACAGGCCAAGTCAAAAAGATGGAGATAGGTTGATGGGTGTATTAAATGATATCTTGAAAAGGCTAGACTCAGCTTCAGGTTGGATAGCGTGAGCCCCCTGCATTAGTGTCTGCAAAATGGATTTTATACAGTCTCCTGTATAAAATGATCTAGTGCAGTAACCTGATGATTCTTTGGTCATCTGTTGTGGTTTTATTTGGGCTCATTGTTTGTTTCTGTAGAGGATACGGCTTTGGGAGAGGATCATCTGTCAGAGTGATGAAACTACTAAAGAATTTTCATACTAGAATTGTTCAGTTTATATCGGTGAAGTTCAGTACCTGCAAAGTGTGACAAGGCAGATGTAATGTGATGGGCTTTTTGACTGCTTTCTCCTGAAGATACAAACACTTGCAGTCGCTTCATTCCTTGCTAAATTGTAATACTTGATGTAATCAATGTCCACCATGCACCAGTTGAGGTAGTGGTAGGTGCTCCTTACTATCAAGTTTAATTGGTTGTCCTCCTGTTTGGAGATTCGTGTCTTGGAACACTTCAGCCTCTTTTTTTTGAACTCTTCAAAATTTTACTATTTAAGTGCATATTTCTCCTCCTTATTCTTAACCCTTCCCTCCCCCAAAATGTGACACAGTGCCGGTGTTTCCAAGTTTTTCTAGTATGCACTTGCCTGCCCTGTCCTCAAAGTCATAATCGTGACAATGGGCCAAGATCTAAAATATAAGCACCATCATTTTCCTTAATTCATAGCTCTTACTGGTTTTAGAAATTCATTTGTGGGATGTGAGCATTTGCTGGCTAGGCAAGCATTTATTTCCTATCCCTAATTGCCCTTGAGTGATGAGCTCACTTTTTGAAGTGTTGCAATCATGTGCTGTGGGTGGACCCACAATGCTGCTAGGGAGGGAATCCAGGATTTCCCAGCAATACTGAAGTGATAGCAATATATTTTCAACTTTGGGTGGTGAGTGGCTCGGAGTGAAACTTGCTGGTGGTGATGTTCCCATGTCTTTGCTGCCCTTGTCCTTCTGGATGGTAGGGATCATGAGCCTGGAAAGGCTCCTGGACTTGGTGAATTTTTGTAGTGCATCTTGTAGATGTACACACTGCAGCGGTTGAATGTTGATGGTGGAGGGAATGAATGTTTGAGTGTAATCCCAATACGAGGCTGAGACAATAAGGTGTAGATCTGGATGAACACAGCAGGCCAAGCAACATCAGAGGAGCAGTAATGCTGACGTTTCGGGTCTGGACCTTTCTTCAGACCCTTGTCCAATAAGAGGCTGTTTTGTTCTGGATGGTATCAGGCTTCAATTGTTAATGAAGCTGTGCTCACCCAAGCAAGTAATGAGGTTCATCACTGTCCTGACATGTGGCTGTAGATAGTGAGCAGGTTTTAGGAAGTCAGGAGGTGAGTTACTCACTTCAGGATTCCTCGCTGCTAACTTTATCTTATAGCCATTGTATTTGTCTGAGGAGTCCAGTTCACTTTCTGGTAAACCCCAAAGGCGTTCGTAGTCGTAAATTCAGTGAAGGTCATACTATTGAAAGTCAAGTGGCAATGGTTTGATTGTCTCCTACTGGAGTTGGTCGTTACCTGATGCTTGAACAACCTGTATATTATTTCCTGTGACTTAGCACAAACCTAGATATTGTCCAGGTATTACTGCATTTATTTGATCATGGACAATACCTGAGGAGTCAGGAATGGTGCTGAACATCGTGTAATCATCAAGAAACATCCCCACTTCTGACGTTATGAATGAAAGATTATTGATGAAGCAGCTGAAAATGACTGGGTCTTGAGTTTGAGAGCATGGAATGCGTTGCCAGCAGCAGTTGTGGAAGCAAGGTCATTGGGGTCATTTAAGAGACTGCTGGACATGCATATGGTCACAGAAATTTGAGGGTGCATACATGAGGATCAATGGTCGGCACAACATTGTGGGCTGAAGGGCCTGTTCTGTGCTGTACTGTTCTATGTTCTATGGTCACTATCCTGAGGAGTACCTGCAGTACCTGAGAGAAAGTGACCTCCAGCAACCACAACCATATTCCTATGTGCCAGGTATGACTCCAACAACTGAAGAGTTTGACTCCGATGTCCGTTGATTCTAGTTTTTTTCTAAGACTCCCTGATGCCACACTTGGTTGAATGCAAGCCTTGATGTCAAGGGCCGTCACTCTCACCTCACCTCTGGAATTCAGCTCTTTTGTCCATATTTGAACCAAGGCTGTAATGAGGTCAGGAGCTGAGTAGCCCTGGACGAAACCCAACTGGGTGTCACTGAGCAGGTTCTGCTTGATTGCACAGTTGATGACACCTTCAATCACTTTATTGATGATCAAGAGCAGACTGATTGATCAGTAAATGGATTTGTTCTGCTTTTTGTGTTCAAAATGTACCTGGGCAATTTTTTATGTTGTCAGGTTGATACTAGTATTTTGACTTCAGTGGAGCAGCTAGAGTAGAAGCATGGCATGCTCTGGTATATGTCTCCTGTACTAGAGATAGTAGGAAGAAGGGTCTAGGCCGGAAACGTCAGCCTTCCTGCTCCTATGATGCTGCTTGGCCTGCTGTGTTCATCCAGCTCTATTTCTTGTTTCCTGTACTACCTTACCTCCAGTTGTTGGTAAAGTGTTGGAAAAGGTTATAAGGGATAGGATTTATAATCATCTAGAAAAAAAAATTGATTAGGGACAGTCAGCACGGTTTTGTGAAGGGTAGGTCCTGCTTCACAAACCTTATTGAGTTCTTTGAGAAGGTGACCAAACGGGTAGATGAGAGTAAACCGGTTGATGTGGCGTATATGGATTTCAGCAAGGCGTTCGATAAGCTTCCCCACAATAGACTAATGTACAAAATGAGGAGGAATGGGATTGTGGGAGATATAGCAGTTTGGATCAGAAATTGGCTTGCTGACGAAGACAGGGTGGTAGTTGATGGGAAATATTCATCCTGGAGACCACTTACTAGTGGTGTACCGCTGTTGGGTCCTCTGCTGTTTGTCATTTTTATAAATGACCGGATGAGGGCGTAGAAGGATGGGTTAGTAAATTTGCAGTCGACACTAAGGTCGGTGGATTTGTGGAGACTGACGAAGGATGCTGTAGGTTGCAGAGAGACATAGATAAGCTGCAGAGCTGGGCAGAGAGGTGGCAAATGGAGTTTAATGCAGACAAGTGTGAGGCGATGCACTTTGGTAGGAGTAACTGGAATGCAAAGTACTGGGCTAATGGTAAGATTCTTGGTGGTGTAGATGAGCAGAGAGATCTCTGTGTCCATGTACACAGATCCTTCAAAGTTGCCACCCAGGTTGACAGGACTGTTTAGAAGGCATACAGTGTTTTAACTTTTATTAATAGAGGGATCGAGTTCCGGAACCAAGAGGTTATGCTGCAGCTGTACAAAACTCTGGTGCGGCCGCACTTGGAGTATTGCGTACAGTTCTGGTCACCGCATTCTAAGAAGGATGCAGAATTGGAAAGGGTGCAGAGGAGATTTACTAGGATGTTGCCTGGTATGGAGGGAAGGTCTTATGAGGAAAGGCTGAAGGACTTGAGGCAGTTTTCGTTAGCGAGAAGAAGGTTGAGAGGTGACTTAATTGAGACATAAAATGATCAGAGGGTTAGATAGGGTGGATAGGGAGAGCCTTTTTCCTAGGATGGTGATGGCGAGCTTGAGGGGGCATAGCTTTAAATTGAGGGGTGAAAGATATAGGACAGATGTCAGAAGTAGTTTCTTTACTCAGAGAATAGTAAGGGAATGGAACGCTTTGCCTGCAACGGTAGTAGATTCGCCAACTTTAAGTACATTTAAGTTGTCATTGGACAAGCATATGGACGTACATGGAATAGTGTAGGTTAGATGGGCTTCAGGTCGGCACAACGTCGAGGGCTGAAGGGCCTGTACTGTGCTGTAATGTTCTATGTACTTCTGTCTGTTCACCAGGTTGCATTTCAGTTTTAGGTATGCCTGTGTTGCTCCTGGCATGCCCTCCTGCCCTCTCCGTTGAACCAGGGTTGGTCCTCATGCTTAATGGTAATGCTCAAATGGGTATATGTTCGATCACGAGGTTGCAGATTATATTTGCTGACGAGTTTCTAGATGTGTTCTAAGTCCTTCCCATTTAGCAAGGGAATCCTATCATGCAAAATGGTAGAGGGTATCATCAGTGTGAAGATGAGATTTTGTCCCTTCAAATCTGTGCGATCGTCACGCTTTCCAGTACTGTTGTGGACAAATGCGTTTGCACAGGCAGATTGCTGAGGATACGCTCAAATATGTTTCTCGCCCTTGCTCCCTTACCACCTGCTGCAGACTCAATCTAGCAGCAGTGTCCATTAGGACCCCCCAGTTCAGTCAGTAGCCGTGCTACCAAATGGCGATGGACGTTGAAGTTCCCCCACCCGGCCACGTTTGCCTGTCCTCAGTGCTTCTCTGTTGTTTTATGTGAAGGAGCACAGTCATCAGCAATGGGAGGATGGTATTTGGTAATCAGCAGGAGGTCTCCTTATTTGTGTTGAACTTGATGCCATGAAACTTCGTGGTGTTCAGAATGTTGAGTACTTCAAGGTCCACTCCCTCCTGGCTATATACCACTGTGCTGCCATCTCTGCTAGGTCTGTCCTGTTGATGGGATTGGATATACCCATGGATAATGTTGGCTGTGTCCATCAAATCTGATCCCATAAGTTTGACTCTGTCAGGTTGTTGCTTGATTAGTCAGTGAGACAATTCTCCCAATTTTGGCACTAACTCCCAGATATTATTGACGCAGACTTTGCAGGATCAACAGGGCTGCATTTTCTGTTGTTTCCTGTGCCTAGGTAGATGCCAGCTGGTCCATCCGTATTTGTTCTTTGTCTGAGACTTGTCAGCTGATGATGAACTCAGTGACATGCTTGGCCATTCCAGAGGGCCGTTAAAAGTTAACTATGTTTGTATGGATGTGGAGTCTCAAATAGGCCAGACCAGAGTAAGGACATTGCCTTTTCCATTTCTAAAGGATATTTGTGAGTCAGATGGGTTTTTACAACAATGAGCAGGGGCAACGCATTCATCATTGTGTTTTAAATTTCAGGGTATTTTTTACTGAATTAAATTCCACCATCTGTCGTGGTTTGATTTGAACCTGGGACCCGAGAACATTACCAGAGTCTCTGGTTACTAGATTTGCCAATCATTTCCAACATTTACTGTTTCTATTCCAGGTTTTCCCCTGCAACACACTTTTTCAGTTTTGTATGCTGTTGTAGTCACCAGCCTAGTGGTTAACTACTAATGATTTGCTATGAGAAAGCTTTGACATTGTGGTTCAAAAGCTTGGGGTTATTTTTCAGACAGAACATAGATGAGCTGCAAAGCAGTCACCCACTCTGTATTTTGTCTCCTCAATGTAAAGGAGACTACACTGTGAGCAGCAAATGAAATATACTAGAATGTGTGAAGTGTAAGTAAGTTGCTCCTTTACCTGGAAGGTGTGCTTGGGGCATTGATATGGAGGAGATTAACAGGTAGGTATTACACCTTCTCTGATTGCATGGCAAAGTGCTGTAGGAGTGTGAGGTGGTGTTGGGAATGAAGGAGGAGTGGACCAGCATGTCCTGGAGGAAACACTCCCTGCGGTCCCCCACTACTTCTTCAGCACAAATACCACTTTCTCCAAGCTGCCTTCAGTTCTGATGAAGAGCTTTTCGACTCGAAATGTTAAGTCTGTGCCTGTCCACAGATGCTGCCAGTGTTGCTGAGTTTCTCTGGTAATTTGTTTTAGTTTCAAATCTCCAGCATCAGCAAATCTTTGTCTTTTATGACAATCTTGCAAGGAATTAAGGGCCACGAGGAGAGTGCAGGGAAGTGGAGTAGAAATGCCCATCAGCCATGATTAAATGGCAGAGTGGACTTGATGGGCTGAATGGCCTTACTTTCACTATGTGTTATGGTCTTTGTAAATCCATGCCAAATTAACACACCTTTTTCAAAATGTGATTTAATTTTATCCCATAACGTGGCCTCTAGAAGTTTCACCACCAATGGTGTTATCCTGGCTACTCTGCTTTTTCACTTCAAAAAGTGACAAATTAGCAACTTTTGAGTCATCTGGCTTGACTTCCATATCCACAAAGATTCAGAGCTTGTGGTCTAGTTCTGTACTCTTTCTGCTTGGCATCCACTTTGTACTGTGTGTTTCTGTGAACAGATTTGCCGTGTCTGCAATTCAAATCACTACCGAGAGAATCATTGCTACTCCAGTTTTCTGGGTGTTGCACCTGGCCTGTGAATTCACACTGCTGAGCTTCTTGTTGCTGTGTTTCTTTCACTGTGCTTGCGTGTTTACTTGAGAGGTCTTGAACTTCGCCACTTCCACTTTGTGTTTTTCCTTTTTCCCTTTCTTTGGTTAGCTGACAGGAGCTTGGGGCAGAGCTACCAGCTGCTAATAAACAGCTTTCAGCTGAAGGGAATGGATTTGATTTCCTTTTGTGCAATTAACACTCCATCAGATGTCTCTTTTTAAAGTTTAGTTGTTTTGCTGACCAGTCAATTTCAGCTGTCAGTGTAGCCTTCTAACATACGCATATGAGCATACTAATGAGGAATGGAAGTAGGCCATTTAACCCCTCTGATCTGCTCTGTCATTTCAATGAAATCGTTGTCTGTTTGTCTTTGGAATTCCACATTTCCATCTACCCTGTAACTGTTGATTTCTCTGTCTAACAAGAATCTACCTGCTCTGTCTTAAATATATTCAATGACCCTGCCTCCACTTATATCTGAAACAAAATTCCAAAGTGTCTGAACTCTGAGTTTTTAAAAAAAGTTCTACTCATCCATATCATGAAAGGGTGATCCCTGATTTTAAAAATGTCCCTACTTCTGGATTCACCCACAGTTTTAAAAAAATAGCATTTCCAAGGAGAAATGTGGAAGTAACTTTGGTTAGTTTTAATTTATCTGTGGGTTGTGGGCATCACTGGCTGGGTCAGCATTCGTGGCCTGTCCCTAGTTGTCCTTAAGGTGATGGTGAGAAGCCTTCTTGCCCACTAAAATCCACATGGTATGGGTTGACCGAAAATTCATTATGGAGATTCCAGGATTTTGACCCAGGAACAGTGATGTGTATCCCACTCAAGGATGACGAGTGACTTGGAGGAACTTGAAGGTTGTGGTGTTCCCATGCATCTGCTGCCCTGCCCTTCCAGATGGAAGTGCTTGTAGGTTTGGAAGGTGCTGTCTGAGGATGTTTTGTGAATCTCTGCCGTGCACCTTGTAGATAGTACAGACTGCTCCTCCTGAGTGTCGGTGATGGATGGTGTCGAGCTGGACCCATCCCGGCGAGTGGATCATTCTCCTGACTTGTGCCTTGTCGATGGTGGAAAAGCTTTCATGTGAACGGGGGTGAGTTACATGTCTCTTTGTCTCATCATTGTCTATTTGAATATTTAGTGTTTTTTTGCCCTCTTTGGCATTATTCTCATTTATTTGGACAAATAGCCTCTTTATTTTGTGACATTTATTTCCTCCAGTCACGTTATCTGTCTGTGGCTATTCCTTATTAATTAGTTGAAGTGCTAATCTAACTGCACTGCCGAATAGAACATAGAACAGTACAGCACAGTACAGGCCCTTCGAAACACGATGTTGTGCCGTGGAATAATCCTAATCCAAAAATAAAATAGCCTAACCTACATTCCCCTCAATTCACTGCTGTCCATGTGCACGCCCAGCAGTCGCTTAAACGTCACTAATGACTCCGCTTCCACGACTACCACTGGCAAACTATTCCATGCGCTCTCAACTCTCTGGGTGAAGAATCTCCCTCTGACGTCTCCTCTATACCTTCCTCCTTACACCTTAAAACTATGACCCCTCGTGGCACTCAATCCTGTCCTGGGGCAAAGTCTCTGGCTATCGACTCTATTCAGGCCCCTCATTACCTTGTACACCCTGTATTTGTGTTTCTTTGGCACTTTTTGCATTAAAGAATCTCAGGTCTTGCGAGAGTTCCACCTGTGAATGTCAGTCTCCCCAGGATTTGACTCCAAGACAAACCTGTATTCTCTATGCACTGCACTTTGACCTAACGTCAGCACCCTGCTTAGCTGCCGCCTTGCCCACCCAATACCACCTACCTACCTTGTTCACACTGATGTATTAATACCCTTTAAATGTTGCAAAACTTCTGTGTATTTGTGAATAAGGGCTTGAGAGAAAGCAGTAGCTGGTACCATAAAATTGGATATGTGACTTTGTGTCCTGATGGTCCTGTACCGTAGAGTAGGACTCTGACCTCTGGTACAGTGCACATTTCTACACATACTCTGTTGACAAGTCCTGGTTAGGATGCAGAGCTAAGCTGTAGAAAAAGAAATTAAAGCAAGAACAAAATTCCTGTAACTGTAGCCACTCCTGCAAGAATCAGGCCATCAACTCCAGTTTGTGTGCATGTGCACATCACTTTTTTTTCCCCACACCTTTGTCCACTTGACACTGTACTTTGCCCACACTTTAGCTGAATGGGTCACTAAGATGATTCAATATTTGGTGCAGATTAGACTAAGGATTCAGGAGGTCTGATGGAGTGAACCACCTGCAGTTGGGAGCAGTTGACGTTGGAAATTGTTGGTAATAGATTGATATGGGAGTTGTCACTTGCTGTATTTGCCTGTTACTGAACTTAAAGTCAACACGTATTAACAATTCTGCACCACAAGAGGCAGTATTTTTTTTTCTCAACAGTAAGCCAGTAGCCTGAGACTGCTATCAGTTGAAGCATGGATTAGTTGTCATGAATTTTATGTCCAATCTCAGATCTTGCAAGTGATCGAGGAGATGGCTTAATGTGAGAGATGATAGACAGTGTGACACTGTATTCCATGCAGATAAAGTGAGGCACTCTTTGAGAGTTCCTCAGATCCCATATCAGTGGCAGTATGTTCAGAAAGCTTGCAGCAAATTAAGTTGAATAGCTTAGGTAAAGGGGGGAAGCCAATAGCTAAAACTGAGGAGTGTGAGGAAATTCTGTCTGTATTGTAAAGACTGTGCTGTTGATCCATTTACCAAGGACTCATGCTACAAAATAGAAGCAGAGGTGGCGCATCCTCATGTGGGGAAACACGGATTATGCCAGTCAACGGAAGATATGTAAGTTGAATAGGCAGGTCTGACGAATTTAAGATGAAACGTGAGGAAAAGAAGAGGCAATATCAATTTAACGTACTTTGACAGAGGAGGTTACAGGGCCAGGTACCTGTAATTTGACCTATATCAATCTTTGAAGGTAGCAAGGCACCTTGAGAAAGTGTTTATCAGGCATTTATGCCCTTGGACTCCATAAGTAGAGGCACTAAGTCTGACTGCATCAACAGACTTGACAAGGAGAAAGATTGTTGAAGTTTCTTGTCTTAAGCTCGTTGGGACAAATGCCAATAATACTGAAGTTCAAACAATCACAGCAGTTTATTCTACAGCAAGATGGCAAATTCTGATTGGCTGGCAAGGCGACTCTAATTGGCTTTGGTGTTGATGTGGAGGATGCAGCGGGGCACTATAGGTTCCCTAAGCTCCTGGACCATCGAACGAAGCAATTTGGAGGAAACATGTCCCTGTGTTGGAATGTTTGTTTGATACAACAGAAGTGAATCATGTTAAGACTGTGGCTGATTATCTTAAAATTGGTTGTTAGTTTAACTATTAGCAGCTTCTGGATTGTTCAACATATATTGCAGTCACAGGATCACATCACAGCAGATGGTTTATTCTGGAATGTGTTAAGTATGGGGTGATTGAATACAGTCTGTACTCTGCCTGTTACAAACAACCAAAGTAGCATGCTGTTTGATTTGGTCATCCAGTCACTGGAATGTACAGCTGGCATCGCACTGGCACTGAAATGACCACATAATGTTACTCGTGCGAAAGATAGGCAATCATTTCTGATGACCGCATCCCATTGCTGAAGTATATCACTCAAGTCTCTACAGGAGCAGAATGTTTAAATATTTGCATTTTTGAGATACTTGAGAGTACATTTCAGGGTAACTTGAGGTGGACAAGACATTTTTCAGGTTTGAAGGTGACAGCCTTTGGTTTCTTTGTGAGTTTATGCTATATGTATTGAACAGTTATACAATCAGAATAGCCGTTGCTCTCCAAGGTGAGTAAATTGCACGTACCCTATTTACAAGATGATACCACCAATCATCTAGCACTAAGAAGTATTCAGATCCCAACATGTATGTTGACCAGTGAAGATAGATTTTGATAGACAGAAGGAGTGAACTGATTAACAGCTTTCTCAACTAGCACATCAGGAAAAGAGTGCATTAGAATACTCCTCACGTGAATTTAAATATAGGATGGAATGCAGTAGTTGTGTAGACAGACGGTAATGAACAGTTTGTTTAATGCTGGTAACTTGAAACAGTTTCCTCGGTTAGTTTGTCCAGCAAGTCATTGTGTGATTGCAACATACAACTCCATGAGACTGCAATGCTGCATCACATCCATTCGTCCTAGAATCCCTACAGTCCTTCATCCAATCCCTTCATCTACAAATTACCTTGCAAGAACTGTGACAAACACTACACTGGACAAACAGGCAGAAAGCTAGCCACCAGGATACATGAACATCAACTAGCCACAAAACGACATGACCCACTATCACTCGTATCCTTACATACAGATGAGCAAGGGCACCACTTTGATTGGGACAACACATCCATCCAAGGACAAGCCAAACAGAGACACGCACGAGAATTCCTAGAGGCATGGCATTCCAACCGGAATTCCATCAACAAACACATTGACTTGGAGCCAATCTACCACCCTCTGAGAAAAAGAACAGGAAATGACATCACCAACCCAAGGAAACCTAACCAGATAAATAGAAAGCGGGACATAACACCAGCGCTTCATCAGAGGCTCACTGATGATGTTACCTAGAATGGTGATGAAACGTCTGAAAACTAACCTTCCAGCTCAGCGAGCAAACTCACATCCAATCCCTACAGTGTGGAAACAGGCCCTACGGCCCAACAAGTCCACACCAACTGTTAGAGCATCCGACGCAGAACCGACCCCTTAAAGCCACCTAATTTACACATCCCTCGACACTACGGGCAATTTAGCATGGCCAATCCACTTAGCCTGCACATCTTTGGACTGTGGGAGGAAACCCATGCAGACACAGGGAGAATGTGCAAACTCTACACAGACTCGCCCGAGAGCGGAATTGAACCCAGGTCCCTGGCGCTGTGAGGCAGCAGTGCTAATCACTGAGCCACCGTGCCGCCAATTCATGTGAATTTGAGTTGCAATCTGAACTGCCAGTTTTCTATTCTCTGCTTTTTACAGAGGCTCTGCCCGCACCAACCATTCCTGGAAAAGGGAGTTGTTTTCGATAGAAGTAAGTTTCCTCACAATCAAAACATCAGGATTCTGACACATTGGTGTGTTCAAAGACAATGGCTACTGAAGATAAAAAATCTGAGTCAGAGTGCACAAAAACACAGTCAATACCTTCTTCCTCCAATCAAAACAAGGTGAGTCGTGAAGGATGTTCGCGAGGGAAGGTTAGAAGCTAAGGGTAGGTAGCTTAGCCATAGCTCTGTGGCCAGCATGTTCAGTTTAGTCAAAGGATCAGTTGGAAGTCATTGATCTGTTAACTGTATCTTCCTCTTTCTAAACAGATGCAGCCTAAACTACTGACCTGCACTTGTCCTAAACCCCACCTCCTCTTCTGTTACGTTGATGACTGTATCGGCGCCACCTCATGCTCCCATGAAGAGTTCAAACAGTTCATCCACTTCACCAACACCTGCCACCCCAACCTTAAATTCACCTGGACTATCTCTAACACCTCCCTCATTTTGCTGGAAATCTGTCTCCATTTTGGGCAACCACCTAGCAACCGATATCCATTTCAAGCCCATCCAATCCCACAGTTACCTAGAATACACCTCCTCCCACTCACCTTCGTGCAAAAATGCCATCTCCTATTCCCAATTCCTTCATCTCCACTGCATCTGCTCCCAGGATGAGGCATTCCACCCCCGTACATCTCAGATGTCCTTGTTTTTCAAGGACCGCAACAACAACAACCCCCCCCCCCCCCCCCACCCCGGCAGTGGCCGAGAACGCCCTCGACTGCTTTTCCCGCACCTCATCCCTCACACCCCGTCCCCGTAATAACAGCCAAAACAGAATCCACGCATCATCCGCCGACATTTCCGTCATCTGCAATCCGATCCCACCACCAAAGACATTTTTCCCTCCCCACCCTTGTCTGCTTTCCGGAGGGACCACTCTCTCCGGGACTACCTTGTCCGCTCCACAGTCCCCTCCTAGCCCCACCACCCTCAGCACTTTCCCCTGCAACTGCAGAAAGTGCTAGACCTGCCCCTACACCACCTCCCTCACCCCCATCCCAGGCCCCAAGAAGACCTTCCACATCAAGTAGATGTTCACCTGCACATCTGCCAATGTGGTATGCTGTATCCGCTGTCCCCGTTGTGGCCTCCTCTACGTTGGGGAAACCAAGCGGAGGCTTGGGGACCGCTTTGCAGAACACCTCCGCTCAGTTCACACTAAACAACTGCACCTCCCAGTCGCAAACCATTTCAACTCCCTCTCCCATTCCTCAGACGACATGTCCATCATGGGCTTCCTGCACTGCCACAATGATGCCACCCGCAGGTTGCAGGAACAGCAACTCATATTCCACTTGGGAACCCTGCAGCCCAATGGTATTAGAAGGTTGTATTCCATTAGAAGGTTGCATTGTCAAACTCCATTCCAGAGAATCAGTCTGAGATTTTTATTGGGCCACCAGTCACTGATCAGAACTGCCATTTTCATTGCTGACAGTTACTGGCATCGAATGGAATGTTTAATTGCTAAGCTATTTAATTGTGTTTATTTGATCCTGTACATGGGCATTGCTGGCTGGATCCGTACTTATTGCCAATTTCTAATTGTCCCTTGAGAAGGTATGCTGCTGCCTTCAACTGCTGCACTTTCTGTGCTGTAGGCAGGCGCATAATGTAGTTCAGGAGAGAATTCCAGAATTTTGACTTGGAAACACTGAAGGAAAAGTGATACATTTCCAAGGCAGGATGCTAAGTGACTTCAGTGGAACTTGCAGCTGGTGATTCCCTTGTATCTGCTGTCCTTGTCATTCTGGATGGAAGTGGTTGTGGGTTGAGAAGATGCTGTCTGAGGTGCCCTAGTGAATTTCAGCAGTAGCTCTTGTAGATGGTACTTGTTCGTACTGCGGAGCGCCAGCGGGGAGCGTGATGTCAATCAGCTTCACATAAACACATCTCATGTTTGTTTAAATAATAGCCTTCTGCAGTGAAACCGAATTACACCTTGAAATTCACCCTGGCTGGACACACAAAGGCTGTGTCATCGGTGAAGTTCAGTCCAAATGGAGAATGGCTGGCAAGTTCCTGTAAGTAGATCTGTTTCATTACTGATTTATTTAGTGAGTGCGTAGTGTCAGTTTTGATCATCAGGAATCAGCCCCAGCAAACAGCTGAACACCACGCTCATTGTGGCTGCTGAGCAAGATGCTGGCGACAACATGGCTGAATCCCTGATTCATAGTGTGGTGAAAGAGCTGATTCACCCTCCTCGTCGCCTGCCCTCGCTTCCTGTCCCCACACTTTCTCCTTTGACATTCCTCACCTCTGCCTTTGTACACCAGTTACCTAGGTTGATGGCTCTTAGAGTAACACAGTGGCTAACATTACTGCCTCACAGTGCCAGGGGTCAATTCTAGCCTCCGGCAACTGTTTGGAGTTTGCACATTCTCACCATCTCCGCATGAGTTTCCTCCAGGTGCTCTGATTTCCGACAGCAGTCCAGAGATGTACAGGTTAGGTGGATTGGCCATGGGAAATGCAGGGTTACATGGATGGGGTGCTGGGGTTGGGGGATGTTGCTTTATCTCAAAGCTGAAGCCCGTTTTTCTGTCTTGCTCCACAGCTGCTGACAAATTGATTAAAATCTGGGGTGCTTACGATGGCAAGTTTGAGAAGACCATATTAGGACACAAACTGGTGAGTGTGTAAAGTGAGTGTTTAAAGTACGTGTGCAGCCATTTTCTACTCCTGTGCCCCACTCTGTGGCTGTTACAGAGATAACTCATTAAATAAGGCTAAAGCAGTGTCTTACCTGAACCTGCCCTCGTGAGAAAGGTGTCGTTGGCCTGAGCTTGGCTGAGCTGACTCACCCTTGCCTCCAGCTCTGATCAATGCAGATTTTGTTCTTTCTACTGATTTTTAAACTCAGTATTTGATTTGATACTGCATTTCAGCTGTGAGGGAAAGCCCTGTTACCTGAATTTTAGACTGATACTCTATCTGTCCCCTTTGGCGGTCGTGCAAGACCGCACAGCATTCCTGGAGGAAGTGTCCTCCCTTTAGTGCTGAGCAGAATATAGCACAAGACAATATAGAGGTCTTCGTACTGCGGAGCGCCAGCAGGGAGCATGATGTCAATCCAGCTTCACATAAACACATCTCATGTTTGTTTAAATAATAGCCTTCTGCAGTGAAACCGAATTACACCTTGAACTGCACCCTGGCTGGACACAGGTAGAGATGAATTTGGACACTTGCACCTGGGGTAGTTGTTTGTAAGTCTTAAGTTAGTTCCCCTCTCCTGCTGTTTCCATAGTCCTTTAATTTGATTTTAAATTAGCTTTAATGAATAGCTTCAAACACCTTCAGGCAGCACAATCCACATAAAACCAACTCGCTGTAAGAAATTACCCTCCCCTCCCTTTTTGTTTGTGCTAACTTACCAGAAATATGTCTCTCTTCCTTCTCTTACTGGTGTATCCTCCTGTCTGTTCTATGAAACCTGCTCATAATTTTGAATACCTTAATTAAGGTTCCTCAGGGTAGTGTCCAAAGCCCGACCATCTTCAGCTGCTTCATCAATGACCTTCCCTCCATCATAAAGTCAGAAGTTGGAATATTTGCTGACGGTTGCACAATGTTCAGCACCAGCTTATGCAGTCTTTCCTCATGCCTGCACTTCTAAAGCCCTGGGAATACTCTTGTAAATCTCCTCTGAACTCACTAAAGAAATTGTCTTTCCAGTAATGTGACTAGAACAGTATACAAAAGTCCAGCACTGGCCTAACTAGTGTCTTGGATGTTTCCAGCATTGTATCCCACTCCTGATATTCGATACTTTGCCCAATTCATCTAACATCATTGTGGGGGTGCCTACACTAAATTGACAGCAGTGGTTCAAGAAGGCAGCTCACCATCTTTTCAAGGGCACTGATGGATGAGCAATAACTGCTGGACCAGCCAATGATGTTCATGTCTCATGAGTGAATAAATAAAAATATTTAGACCAGAAGCTGCAAGGAATTCAACCCTGACTCCTTTAGAAAACCTTTGGAAAATCATTATTGATTGCTGCCCAAGTGCGTTAATTTTTCTGACCAGTCTACCATGTGGGAGCTCATAAAATGTCTTACTAAAATCCATATAGACAATATCCACTGCACTTCCCTCATCAATCCTCCTGGATACTTACATGAAACGTTCAGTCAAGAAGGGCTGACTTTCCCTTAATAAAATCATGTTGACCATCCCTGACTAATTCTCGCCTTTCTAAGTAACAGGTAATCTTATATCTCAGGATTGTATCCAGCAATTTGTCCACTGCCACGGTCAATCTGACAACCTTGTATTTATTTGGCCTATCCCACTTGCCCTTTTTAAGCAATGGCACAATGTTTGCAGATCTCTGATCCTCTGGTATCTTGCCAGTATCTAGTAAGTTTGGAAAGTCATGCTCAGAGGATTTGCTATTTCCACCCTGGCATCCTTTAATAGCCTAGGATACCACTTGTAGGTCACTCCATCACATTTCCCTTCTCGTCCTGTTTATTTTATTGAATATTTTTCACTTACTCTTCAGTTAGAATGTCTGCATCATCCCTTCCCTTTGTGAAGGGCGAGACAAAATACTCATAAGAACCTGCCCACTTCTTCTGCATTCACATACAAGTTACATGTACATCCAAGTCTTTCCTTTGTTCTCTTGCTCTTACAGTGTTAACAAAAGATCTTCGTTTTCCTTCATTTTGCCAACCAATATTTGTTTTATGTTTCCTGTCTTCAGGTTCATAATTTACTTCTTATTTCTCTTTGTGCTTGCTAAAGCCTCAAAGCTTCCTAAAGTATTATCTATTTAAGAGGAAGTTAACTCTGAATTCTCTTGACTGATGCTGTCCCTTTCCATTCTGATTCTAATCATAATGCTAGAATGGTACAAACTCTAAGGTTTCGTTCTGTTCCCTTTGGTGTCTAACAATTCAAAATGTTTAAGCAGAAGCTTTTTCCTATTCCTTCCTGTGGCATTATTATCCACTTGGATCACAGTAGCTGGACCCTCCAGCTTGAAACATTTCTCTTGAATCCTGCTATGCTATAATTTTCTGGTCTTGTTCTGTGAAGCCACAGGTATAGGATAGCATTCCCTACAACCGCTAGATTACCTTTACTCCTTCCATTTGAATGGCTCCCAGTGCCAGAGTGCTATGATAAAGTTAGTCCAACCTCTCTGTAATCCTCACCTTCATTCAAACAAGCTGAAAGAACCTCAAACCTGTTGGACATTTGTGAACACTAAGGCTCTTGCCCTGTCTGTTGATCACACCCTTCTTTCTTTGAACACTGTTCAAATCGGAAGCTGCCCAATGCAAATATACTCCTGGCAGAATTCTCAGTCTCTGAATTGCTCTTGTAGCCCCTGTATTTCTGTGGCTAGACCAGTTCAGTTTCTAGTCACTGGTCCCTCGGAGGGTATTGCTGTTGTACCTTGTTTCTCTTGTCTCTCTCATTATGGCCCCCTAGCCCTTGTCACATTCGTCCAGGCCCTGTGCCACTTGACGATTGTGTTATTGTTATTGTTTTCATTTTCCAATCTGTGATATTGATGTGCACAGTTAGTTTGCTGGGTGTTCTCTTAGCCGTAGACCAACATCATTGGATGTGAAGTGCACTGGCATAGGCATGGGAATGTGAATGCTGGAAGGTTCCACGGATGGATGCCCTTTTTCAGTGTAGAATCCACTTATTTGCACGTAACCTGCAGAGAGATTTTCATTGTTTGCAATCCTGTTTGAAACAGGGAATCTCGGATGTTGCCTGGTCCACCGATTCAAACCTGCTAGTGTCGGCTTCAGATGATAAAACCCTCAAAATATGGGACGTGAATTCGGTAAGTGAGCCAGTTGGTGTTGATCATGTGTGACATGGTGAGGGGAATTACTCAGAAATCTGGGTTTGCTCTTGTCCTGGAATGACTACAGAAAAGGGTCAGTGCTGAGCATGCACTGCACCATGAGACACTCGTGTTGTCTCTTTTGGATGTAAAAGGTGCCACACCCATAATTTTTGAAGAGGAGTATAAAAGAGTGTTTTTTCATGAACAAGATAACTAAAACTAACTGTTTGTTTGATTGTTAGTAGTCATTGTTGCTTGTGAGGTATTACAGTTCATTAGTTGGCTGGCAGAGTTTTGCAATCTAGTAGTGTTAACACTTCAAAAGCTGTAATCTAGCTTTTGAAACGTTTCAGGGCATGAGAGTGTGAAAGTTGCTAATTAAATGCAGGCCCTCCTGTATCTGCACTCTATTGACCTCACGCTTCAATAATTCCAGGGCAAATGTTTGAAGACGCTGAAAGGTCACAGCAACTATGTTTTCTGTTGTAACTTCAACCCTCAATCCAATCTCATTGTCTCTGGATCGGTGAGTGACTGCTTCGTGATCAGTTGTTGTTTTGCTTGAGATGTTGAACTGCTCCAGAGCGCTCAACATATGAATGTTGTGTAATTTACATGCTTATGGTGCAGGATATGGGTCCCATGCACTGACTGTCTCTGGGGCATGGCTCTCTTGCATGCACTGGTTCCCACCGAGTTCTAAAAGTCTCTGGCTGAATCTGATCTGTACTTCAGATGCCTTTACCCTGATTCGCATGAAGTTCTCTCCACTACTGAAATCTATGCTCGCTGACAAACATTTTTCCTAGTCTGATGTTTTAAGTTCTCATCGATATGAATTGAAGCAGTTTGCTGACTTTTGCTTGTTTTTTATTAAACCATGTTCTTCCTAATCCTCCCAAACCTCGAAAGCTTCAGAGTCTCTAGTTACATACCTGGGTTGAGGAGCGCCCTTGGATCTCCTTGTGTGTATCGTCTGTCCCTGAGGCTTTTTAAAAATTCATTCGTGGGATGAGGGCATCACTGGCTAGGCAGCATTTATTGCCCATCCCTAATTGCCCAGAGGGCAGTCAAGAGTGAACCACATTGCTGTGGATCTGGAGTCACATGTAGGCCAGACCAGGTAAGGATGGCAGTTTCCTTCCCTAAAGGACATTAGTGACCCAGATGGGTTTTCCTGACAATCCACATTGGACTCATGGTCATCATTAGAATCTTAATTCCAGACTCTCCTCTTATTGAATTCAAATGTCACCATTGATTCGAATCTGGGATTCAAACCCAGGCCCCCAGAACAGGATTAACAGTCCGGCGATAATACCCACAAAGCCATTGCATCCCCTTCAAGCAAACATTGCAAACTCAAAGTTGCTGAATTCTTTTGCAAGCAATTGCCTGGAGCACATCACCCATGACTGGTGTGGTGGTATTTGATCCCACCACTTGATAGAGACTGGAGCTTAAATCCAGCACTTAGACTGCTCAGTCGCACTACCATGGTTCACAAACTTTGGTTTATTTTAGATGTGTTTTTGTTTCAATAGTTTGATGAAAGTGTAAGGATCTGGGATGTGAAGACTGGGAAGTGCCTGAAGACGTTGCCAGCACATTCTGACCCAGTGTCTGCTGTAAGTGTGGCTGTCTTTGCTAATATCATCTCTGAGATTGGGAATGCTACAGCACCACTTTGTATTCACCACTGATTCATAGAACATAGAGCAATACAGCACAGAACAGGCCCTTCGGCCCTCGATGTTGCGCCGACCTGTGAACTAATCTAAGCCCCTCCCCCTACACTATCCCATCATTATCCATATGCTTATCCAAGGACTGTTTAAATGCCCCTCATGTGGCCGAGTTAACTACATTGGCAGGCAGGACGTTCCACGCCCTTACCACTCTGAGTAAAGAACCTGCCTCTGACATTTATGTTAAATCTATCACCCGTCAATTTGTAGCTATGCTCCCTCGTACAAGCTGAAGTCATCATCCTCTGAAAAAGAGTCTCACTGCCCACCCCATCTAATCCTCTGATCATCTTGTATGTCTCTATTAAATCCCCTCTTAGCCTCCTCCTCTCCAATGAGAAGAGACCCATGTCCCTCAGCCTTTCTTCATAAGGCCTGCGCTCCAGACCAGGCAACATCCTGATAAATCTCCTCTGCACCTTTTCTAATGCTTCCCTATCCTTCCTGTAATGCAACGACCAGAACTGTACGCAATATTCCAAATGAGGCCGCACTAGCGTTTTGTACAGTTGCAGCATGACATCACGGCTCCAGAACTCAATCCCTCGCCAATAAAACCTAACACACTGTTAGCCTTCTTAACAGCACTATCAACCTGGGTGGCAACTTTCAAGGATCTATGTACATGGACACCAAGATTCTTCTGGGCATCCACATGACCAAGAATCTTTCCATTGACCCAGTATTCTGCTTTCCTATTATTCCTCCCAGAGTGAATCACTTCACATTTATCCGCATTGAACTCCATTTGCCACCTTTCAGCCCAATTCTGCAGTTTATCCAAGTCTCCCTGCAACCTGCAACATCTTCCACACTGTCCACCACTCCACTGACTTTAGTGTCATCTGCAAACTTACTAACCCATCCACCTATGCCTGCATCCAAGTCATTTGTAAAAATGACAAACAGCAGTGGTCCCAAAACAGATCCTTGAGGCACACCACTAGTAACCGGACTCCAAGCTGAATATTTTCCATCAACCACCAATCGTTGCCTTCTTACAGAAAGCCAGTTTCTAATCCAAACTGCTAAATCTCCCTCAATCCCGTGCCTCTGTATTTTCTCCAACAGCCTACCATATGGAACCTTATCAAAGGCTTTACTGAAGTCCATGTACACCACATCAACTGCCCTTCCCTCATCCACATGCTTGGTCACCTTCTCAAAAAACTCAGAGGTTTGTGAGACGCGACCTGCCCTTGACGAATCCATGCTGATTCTCTCCAATCAAATTGTTGCTTGCTAGATGATTATAAATCCTATCTCTTATAATCCTTTCCAAAACTTTTCCTCCAACAGACGTAAGGGTCACGGGTCTACAATTACCTGGATCATCCCTTCTGCCCTTCTTGAACAAGGGCACAACATTTGCAATCCTCCAGGCCTCTGGTACTAAATCTGTAGACAATGAGGACTCAAAGATCAAGGCCAAAGGCTCCGCCGCCACCACCTCCCTAGTTTCCCAGACAATCCTCGGAAAAATCCCAACTGGCCCAGGGGATTTATCTATGTTCACACCTTCTAGAATTGATAACACCTCCTGCTTACTAACCTTAATACTTTCAATTCTAGTAGCCCGTAATTCAGTCATCTCCTCCACAATATTCTCCTGTTCCTCAGATGAGAAATAATCTTTTAGCACCTCTCCAATCTCCCCAGGGTCCACACACAACTTCCCACTTCTGTCTTTGACTGGCCCTATTCCTACCCTAGTCATCCTCTTATTCCTCACATACCTATAGAAAGCTTTAGGATTCTCCTTTATTCTACCTGCCAATGTCTGCTCATGTCCCCTCCTTGCTCTTCTTAACTCTCTCTTTAAATCCTTCCGAGCTAATCTGTAACTCTCCATTGCCTAATCTGAACCATCTCGGCTCATCATCTCACAAGCCTCCCTCTGTTGCTTGACAAGAGATACAATTTCTTTAGTAAACCACGGTTTCCTTACCTTATCGCTTCCTCCCTGTCTGACAGGGACACACCTATCAAGGACACACAATATCTGTTCCTTAAACCAGCTCCACATTTCATTTGTCCCCATCTCCTGCATTTTGCTAACCCAATCTATGCCTCCTAAGTCTTGTCTAATCACATTATAATTGCCCTTCCCCCATCGATAACTCTTGCCCTGTGGCATGTTCCTATCCCTTTCCATTGCTAAAGTAAACATAACCGAATTATGGTCACTCTCTCCAAAGTGCTCACCTACCCCTAAATCAAACACCTGGCCTGGTTCATTACCAAGTACCAGATCCAGTGTCGCCTCCCCTCTTGTCGGCCCTTCGACGTACTGAGTCAGGAAACCATCCTGCACACATTGGACAAAAACTGATCCATCCGACTTACTAGAGTTATAACATTTCCAGTCAATGTTAGGGAAGTTAGTCTCCCATAATGACCACCCTGTTGCTTTCGCTCCTGCCCAGAATAGTTTTGCTGATCCTCTCTGCCACATCCCTGGAACTTTGCAGGAGCCTATAAGAAACTCCCAGCAGTGTTGCCCCTCCTCTCCTGTTTCTGACCTCAGCCCTGATTCAAAACAGAAGTATTCTGTGCAGCCAGCGAATTGTCCCACTTGACCCCAATATACCCTTGCTGCTGAGCTCCCAGCCCTGCTGCACATTCTAAGAGTAGAAGTCAGCTGTTGTGTTTTTCAACCTGTCCCAACGTTTAATAAAATGATGTTTGATTTTCTTGACATGACGTGGAGATGTCGGTGTGGGACGGGAATGGGTAAGGTCATAAATCACACAACACTAAGTTATAGTCCAACAGGTTTATTTGAAATTGCAAGCTTTCAGAGCTCAGCTGCTTCCTCGGGCATAGGAGCTGAGCTCTGAAAGCTTGAGTTTTCACGTGAACCTGCTGGACTATAACCAGGTCTGGTGTGATTTTTGACGTAGATTATTTTGTGACATTGGCTCCCGTTTCTTGGCTGCCCCTTAAAGCCCTCACGACTTCTGTTAATCCGAAATCTGTTGAACCCACCTTGATCATATTTAATGACCCAGTCTCTCCTCTTCTCTGAGCAGAAAGAGAATTCCAAAGCCTTCCCAGCCTCAGACCTCAAACTCCTGTCTCTGCCTTGTTCTCAAACTAATCCCACTGCTCTGCTGTCAAACTATAACCCTTCATAATTTGCCAAACAAATCCCACTGTCAATTAAAGTAAAGCCACCATAGTTCTCCTGGACCATTGAGCTTCTGTCTTCAGACAGAGAAATGACTGATTAATCTGTGCGTCACCACGCCTCAGGCGAGGGGAGAAGGAGGGTCCTTCATGGTACCTTCTGCCAGTTCAGGAATTGAAACCACACTGATCATGACACTCTACATCTCAAACCAACCATTGAGCTAACTCAACGAAAATTTAAAATTTTTAAAAGCTCCTGACTCCAACTTCCCAACTAGAATAGGTTTTCCTTATTCACCCAATCACATCCTTTCCCAGAAATTGAATAAACAAGATTAAATCCCGTCTTATCCTGTCAGGAATAATATCAACAGTCCCAGCACAGCCTTTCTCATGCGGAGTGTGTTGCATGTGTGCAATTGGCTGCCAGAGGAAGTGAAGGGTGGTGGTACTATTACAACATTAAGAGGCATGTGGATGGGCATATGAATAGGAAGGGTTTAGAGGGATATGGGCCAAATGCTGGCAAATGGGACTGCTTTAATTTAGGATACCTGGTTGGCGTAGATGAGTTGAACCAAAGGATCTTCCAAAGAACCAAAGAAACTGATGTAGGAAGTGCTGCTACCTTGTGGGAATTTGTTGTCATGGCGCTTTGTGATTGTATGTGTGTTGAATTCATCCTCCCAGGTACATTTTAACAGAGATGGATCTCTCATTGTCTCCAGTAGCTACGATGGGTTGTGGTAAGTGCTCTTTGGGTTGTAACAGCTAGAAATTTTGTTTCATGTTTTGTTATAAGTTAAACTGCATTGAAGTGACAGGAATCTGGGCTACAGTGAGCAAAAAAAAAGCAATTACTTGGGCTTATTTCATAACCTAAAGCCATTCCAAGGTACTTTACAGCCAAGGGACTAGTTTTGAAGTATACTCATGTTGTAATTTAAAAGTCTTACCACCAGTCTGAATGGAGTTATTTCTGTAGCACTAGCAAGATAAGTTGCTGTCATTCTGAATCAAATGTAAAACCATACAGCATATTGTGCTACTGATGCTCTAGGTTGGGATCTTGGATGATACCAAGTATCACAGGATTGTCTTATGGGCGGTGGTTAAACGGGCTGGGACTCTGTTCACTGGAGTTTAGAAAAATGAGAGGTGATCTCATTGAAAGATACAGAATTTTTAAGGAACTTGACAGGGTAAATGCTGAGAGAATGTTTCCCCTTATGCGTGAGTCTGACTGCGCAAAGCCTGTCCACCACCGACAAGGCACAAGCTAGGAGTGTGATGGAATACTCTTCATTTGCCTGGATGAGTGCAGCTTCAACAACATTCAAGAAGCTTGGCACAGTCCAGGACAAAGCAGCCCGGTTGACTGGTACTACATCCATAAATTCACCAAGTTTCCTTAGACGGAACCTTCCAAACCCATGACCACTTCCGTTTAGAAGGACATGGGAAGCAGATACATGGGAACACTACCACCTGCAAGTTTCCCCCATAAGCCTGCCCCCCCCCCCCCATGTTTCCTCAACAGGACGGCATGGTGGCTTAGTGGTTAGCACTGCAGCCTCACAGCACCAGGGACCCAGGTTCAATTCCACCCTCAGGTGACTGTCTGTATGGAATTTGCACGTTCTCCCTGTGTCTGCATGAGTTTCCTCCGTGTGCTCTGGTCTCTTCCCACAGTCCAAAGATGTGCAGGTTCGATGAATTGGCCGTGCTAAATTGCCCATTGTGTTCAGAGATGTGCAGGCAAGGTGGGTTACAGGGGGATGGGCCTGGGTGGGATGCTCTGAGGTTTGGTGTGGACTTGTTGGGCCGAAAAGCCTGTTTCCACACTGTAGGGATTCTGTGAATTCTGTTCTATGAAAGTGGTCATCCTGACCTAAGAATATATTTATTTCTTACCTATTATTGGGTCAAAATCCTGGAATTCTCCCCTCTAAGGGCACTGTGGGTCTACTGGAGCACATGAGCTGCAGCTGTTCAAGAAGGCAGTTCACCACCACCTTCTGAAGACAAATAAGCATTGGCCAGCAGTGACAGCTATGTCGCACAAGCGAGTGACAAAAAATGCTAGGCATTATCTGCAGTAGGAAAACTGCTTTAGCGCAATCTTTAATAATAGCTTTTCCTGCTCTTGCAGCCGTATTTGGGACACTGCATCAGGCCAATGCCTTAAAACCTTGATTGGTAAGTGATTTTGAGATCCTTGGGTGTGAAGTGGTGGAATGAAGAATGACAGCAGGGAAGCGACGGAAATGCGACCCTGCAGACTGATCACTGAGCTGTTGGCTGTCTTCATTCTGAGACGGGATTCAAGTTTAAGTAAATAAAGTAGCTGGAAAAGCTCAGCAGGTCTAGCAGCATCTGTGGAGAGAAAGCAAGAGTTAACATTTCAGGTCGACTGACCCTTCCTCAGAATTGATGGTCCTTAAGTTCAGATGCAGAAGGGAGAGTGGGGGATGTGGGTAAGGACTGAACGATAGCTGAGGTTAGAGCCCAAAGTGAGAGACAAGTAGTTGGACAGGCAAAGGAGTTGATAATGATCTAGCTAGGAGGGTGAGTGGCTATTCATGGGGACTGTTAGTGACTAACAATAGATTATGTGTAATAGCAAGCTATGGGATAACAAGACGTGGTGTCTGGGTTTGAGGGAAAAGCATGAGAAAGGTGCTCAAGCCCTAAAGTTACTGAATTCAATATTGAATCCAGAAGGCTGCAGAATTCCCAGTTGGAAAATGAGGTGCTGTTCCTTCAGCTTATGCTAAGTTTTGCTGGAGCACTGCAGCAAGCCTGAGACAGGTGTTGGCCAGGGAGCAGGGTGATGTGTGGCAGTCAACTGGAATATCAGAGATAGCAAGGTCTAGAGCTGCATGGCCACAGCAGGCGATGCAGCATTAAAGGAGCGGGAAGGCTGACATTTCGGGCTGAGATCCTTCTTCAGAAATTCGAGAGGGGAAGGCGTTTCTGAAATAAATACGGAGCGAGGGGGAGGTGGATCAAAGATGGATAGAGAAGATGATACGTGGCGAGGAGGGGATGGAGCCAGTAAAGGTGAGTGTAGGTGGGGAGTTAGAGAGGAGATAGGTCAGACTAGGGAGGACGGACAGGTCGGTGGGGTGGGGGGGGGGCGGGGGTGTGGCGGGATGAGATTAGTAGGTAGGAAATGGGGGTGTGGCTTGAGGTGAGAGGCAGGGGTGGGTGGGAAGGAGGACAGGTTGGGGAGGCGGGGACCAGCTGGGCTGGTTTTGGGATGCCGTGGTGAGGCAGGGAAGGATTTTGAAGCTGGTGAAGTCCACATTGATACCATTAGGCTGCAGGGTTCCCAACGGAATATGAGTTGCTGCTCCTGCAACCTGCGGGTGGCATCATTGTGGCACTGCAGGAGGCCCATGATGGACATGTCATCTAAAGAATGGGAGGGGGAGTGGAAATGGTTTGCGACTGGGAGGTGCAGTTGTTTAGTGTGAACCGAGCGTATTCATTGATGTTTGGGTGGAGGGGGACAAAGGTGAACCCTTTACTGAGGACTGACCGTTCATCGTCAGCAAGGGGGAGGCCTGGGGGTGGGGTGGGATGGTGAACACCCGGCAGGTCTGGGTGCTGCTGTCTCCTCTGGAACTGCTGGCTGTGCAGGTGTCGGTGGAGGGCGGAGCTGGGTAGGCGTTGGCGGCAGCAGAAGTGACGGTAGGTGCGTCCTCGGTGTCTGTGGCGTTGGCCTCGGAAATGGAGGCGGTGACATCTGCAGCGATGTCGATGTTTGCCGTCCTGGAAGTGGTGTACCCAGCAAAAGAGAATGTGACCTCATCTGTGAGTGCTCTGACAGTGGCCACATGGCCAATGGTGGCTTGAACATTGTGGGGAATATCCAGGGTAGGGTTGGGGGTTTGGGAGGTGGAGGAATCCTGTTTTGGGTGGTAGGCACCAGTAAGTTTACTGTACTTAGCTTTTAGTGTCGAATAAAGCTGAGTGGAATTGAGAGTTCAGGTTGTGGATCCTGCAAAGAATAACAAAAAACAGGAGAAGTCCTTTGCAGGTCTGGGAGAGGGAAGCTCTGAGCTGGGGTTAGCTTGATTGTAGTGCCAGGAGGTACAGGCTACCAGTGTGTGTTTCAGGAGGTGCAGGGAGAAATGTTTCAGAAGGATCTCAGTGTTCTGAATGTAGACATTGTCACGGTTGGGGCCAAATTGGCAAGGCCTGAATGTGGACTGTAGCCCATTCGGGATGATCTGGCTCCGTAGGTAGGTACCAAGAAAGGTGATGTGGCTGTGGTACCTGGTTTGGTTCAGGATGTGATCGCCCACTGCTGCCGACACCGCACGGCCCACCACCAACGCTGACGTCACTCCACCCATCGCCTCCACAGCCAGCAGCTCCAGAGGAGACAGTAGCACTCAGCCCTACCAGGTCTTCACTATCCCGCCCAGATCTCCCCCTTACTGAGGACGCATGGTCAGCCCTCAGTAAAGGGCTCACCTTTGTCCCCCATCTACCCATACATTAACAAATACCGGTCACGGTTGAACAGTTTATCCACCGTCTCCAAGCTTACCTTTTCAATCATGAGCCTAACCCTCTCTCTACTGACCCCTTCTCCTCCCCCCCCCCCCCCCCCCCCCCCAACGCACCCCCTCCTCTTGGACACCATCCCAAGTCCTCCTACCCTCCCTCGACCTCTTCACCTCCAATTGCCGTTGAGACATCAATCGCTTCAACCTCTCCACCCCCTCACCCACTTCAACCTCTCCCCTGCAGAATGTGCAGCCCTCCGCTCCCTCTGCTCCCATCCCGACCTCATCATTAAATCTGCGGACAAGGAAGGTGCAGTTGTAGTATGGCGCACTGACCTCTACATCACCGAAGCCCGCCACCAACTCTCTGACGCCACCTCCTATTGTGACCCCTTGATCACAACCCCACTTCCAAGCACCAAAACATCATCTCCCAAACCGTCCACAACCTCATCACCTGAGGTGACCTCCCACCCACAGCCTCCAAACTCATCGTTCCCCAACCCTGTACGGCCCGTTTCTATCTCCTTCCCAAAATCCACAAACCTGACTGTCCTGGCCGACCCATTGTCTCCGCCTGCTCCTGCCCCACTGAACTCATCTCCACCTATCTCAAATCTATTTTCTCCCCTTTGGTCCAGGAACTCCCTACCTATGCCCGTGACACCACCCACACCCTCCCCCTCCTCCAGAACTTTCAATTCCCCGGTCCCCAACACCTCATCTTTACCATGGATGTCCAGTCCCTATACACCTCATTCCCCATACAGATGGCCAAAAGGCCCTCTGCTTCTTTCTGTCCTGCAGGCCTGACCAGCCTCCCTCCACTGACACCCTCGTCCGCCTGGCCAAACTGATCCTCATTCTCAACAGCTTCTGCTTCAATTCCTCCCATTTCCTACAAATGGGGTGGCCATGGTTACCCACATGGGCCCAAGCTATGCCTGCCTCTTTGTAGATTACGTGGAACATTTCCCTCTTCTGTAGCTACATTGCCCCAAACCCCCACATCTTCCATTACATTGACTGTATCGGTGCTGCCTCGTGCTCCCACAAGGAGCTTGAACAGTTCATCCACTTTACCAAAACCTTCCACCCCAACCTCAAGTTCACCTGGACAATCTCTGATACTTCTCGCTCCTTCCTGAATCTTTCTGTCTCCAACTCTGGCAACCACCTAGAAACCAATATTCATTTCAAGCCCACCAACTCCCACAGCTACCTAGAATACACCACCTCCACCCACCCTTCTGCAAAAATGCCATCTTCTATTCCCAATTCCTTCGCCTCCAACGCTTCTACTCCCAGGATGAGGCATTCCACTACTGTACATCTCAGATGACCTCATTTTTCATGGACCGCAACTTCCTCTCCCCCCCCCCCCCCCACCCCACCAAAGTAGTCAAGAATGCCCTCGACCGTGTTCCCCGCATTTCCCGCAACTCATCCCTCACACCCCATCCCCGTAATAACAGCCAAAACAGAATCCCCCTCGTCCTGGTGTACCACCCCACCAACCTCCGGATCCAACGTATCGTCCTCTGACACTTCCGTCATCTGCAATCCGACCCCACCACCAAAGACATTTTTCCCTCCCCACCCTTATCTGCTTTCTGGAGGGACCACTCTCTGCGTGACTACCTTGTCTGCCCCACTCTCCCCACCACCCCCGGCACTTTCCCCTGCAACTGCAGGAAGTGCTAGACCTACCCCTACACCTCCCCCCTCAACCCCACCCCAGGCCCCAAAAAGACTTTCCACATCAAGCAGATGTTCACCTACACATCTGCTAATGTGGTATACTGCGTCCGATGTTCCCATTGTGGCCTCCTCTACATCGGGGAAACCAAGCGGAGGCTTGTGGACTGCTTTGCAGAATACCTATGCTCTGATCGCACTAAACAACTGCACCTCCTAGTCGCGAACCATTTCAACTCTCTCTCTCTCTCTCTCTCTCTCTCTCTCTCTCTCTCTCTCTCTCTCTCTCTCTCTCTCTCTCTCTCTCCCTCCCTCTCTCTCTCTCTCTCTCTCTCTCCCTCCCTCTCTCTCTCTCCCTCTCTCTCTCTCTTTCCCCCCCCCCGCCCCCAATCATTTCCTCATACGATATGTCCATCATGGGCCTCCTGCAGTGCCACAATGATGCCACCTGAAGGTTTCAGGAACAGCAACTCATATTCTGCTTGGGAACCCTGCAGCCCAATGGTATCAATGTGGATTTCGCAAGCTTCAAAATCCACCCCCCACCACACCCCAAAACCAGCCCAGCTTGTCTTGCCTCCCTAACCTGTTCTTCCTCCCATCTATCCCCTCCTCCCACCTCAAGCCACACCCCCATTTCCTACCTACGCTCACTTTCACTGGCTCCATCCCTGCCTCTTTGACCTGTCTGTCTCCTCTCCACCGTCTTCTCTCCACCATCTCTCTATTTATTTCAGAGCTCTCTTCCCCTCCCCCATTTCTGAAGAAGGGTCTAGGCCCAAAACGTCAGCCTTCCTGCTCCCCCGCTGCTTGGCCTGCTGTGTTCATCCAGCTCTACACCTTGCTAACTCAGAATCCCCAGCATCTACTGTTCCTACTATCTTTATAGCTGGAAGATCAGGTTCTTCTTTGCGCGCTAAACGTAGATGTTCTGTGAAGCAGTCACCCAGTCTGCACTTTGTTTCCCCAGTGTAAAGGAGACTGTGTTGTGAGCAGTGAATGCAGCTGATAGATTCTGGGAAGTCCAGGTAAAGTGCTGCCTCATCTGGAAGGTATGTTTGGGCCTCTGGGTATTAGGAGGGATGAAGTAAATGGGCACATGTTGCATGTTCTGTGGTTGCGGGGAAGGTGCTGAGGGGTGTGTAGGGAGTGAAAGAAGAGTAGACCAGGAAGAGTAGACCAGAGTGTCCCAGGGGGTACGGTCCCTGTGGAATACTGATAAATGAGGGAAGGGGAAAAGGTGACTGGTGGCGGCATCTTGCTGGAGTTGGGCAAAGCAACTAATGATCCTCTGGATGTGGATCTTGATGCAGTTGTAGGTAATGACAAGGGGGACCCTACCACAGTTGAGGGAGTGTTTGACTGTTGAAATGCAGGGGATGGAGTCCAGTTGAGGGCCCTGTCAACAAAACTGCTAGGGAATTCTTAGTTGAGGAAGAAGTTGAGCATTTTGAAGGATGCCTTGTTAAAGTTGGCATCATCGGAACAGATGCAATGAAGAACTGGGAGAATGGAATGCTTTGCAGGAAGCAGGATATGAGGATGTATATGACACCTTCCCCTGCAACCACAGAAGATGTAACACCTGTCTGTTTACGTCCTCAGTGTCCAAGGGCTCAAACATTCCTTCCAGGTGAAGCAGTTCTTTACCTACACTTCACACAGTCTAGTCTACTGCATTCACTGCTCACAGTGTGGTCTCCTCTACACTGGGGAGATGAAGCATGGACTGGGTAACTGCTTCACAGAACATCTGTATCCTGCCTGCAGTAAGAACCCTGTGCTTCTAGTTGCCTGCCAATTTAACACACCACCTTGTTGCCTGGCCAACATCTTTGTCTCAGGCTTGCTGTAGTGTAGCTCAGCCCCAACTGGAAGAACCGCACCTCATTTTCTGCTTGAGGGCCCTGCAGCATTCCAGACTCTATGTCAAGTTCACAAAATTTATGGTTTGAGCCTTACCCATGTCTTTCCCCAACCCCTACACAACAGGCCTTGTTGTCGCATAAAAACTTAAAGAACTGCAGATGCTGTAAGTCAAAGAAAAACAGAAATTGCTGCAAAAGCTCAACAGGTCTGTGGAGAGAAATTAGAGTTAATGTTTCGGGTCGAGTGACCCTTCCTCAAAGGATAGGAGGCTTGACCCAAAACGCTAACCGTTGTTATCACGTCCATGTTATCGAGGTTTTTTTTGGTTTTTACAAGTACAAGGTGCTTGTGTGGCACCTCAGCTTCTGTTGCCCTTTTCCTGGTATCTTACTTCTCGTGACCAGTGTTAACTAGTTCAAGTGAAATTAAATTGGGTCTGTTTATAAGCTGAGACAGGCATTGTAGCCTGGCACAATCTGCTCCACATGTTTTCCAGGAGGTATCAGGGCTTGGAACCCTGCTTGATTAAACCAGGATCAATAGACAGGGAGCAGGAATTAGCTACTTGTTCCCAGTCTCTAATCCAGGGGCCACTGGACAATGACAGTTGTGACTGACATCTGCATAGACCAAGGATGAATGTCTCAAATCATTTTGGCTTGCTGTGTTTGGCTGGCTGTTACAATGATTAACAAAGGGCCAGAGTCAAACTTACCTATCCGCTCATGGTGCAGAAATTCCATTGGAAAAATAATTTCTGTGCTCTGGGGGTATTTAAGATCCATTCGGTTGGCCGTGAAGCAGTGGGACCAGTTGTCAATTTCGAACTTTTTCATAACAGTACCTTTCTCTCAACAGATGATGATAATCCTCCTGTGTCCTTTGTGAAATTCTCCCCAAATGGGAAATACATTCTGGCAGCAACACTTGACAAGTAAGGAACTCCTACCTATTATCACATTCACTAATTTCACTCTTGATTAGTGCCTTTTTCCCTAAATTTGGGCTTTCTGGCTGTTTCTAACTTCCCCACTCTGTAGCCCCCTCGCGAAGGCATGAAGAAGATTGATTCTGCACTGGTGGAGATAAATACAAGTCACTTGAACATCAGTCCACAGTGAGACAATGTGCTATTTCTTCCGACAACTCCACCCATGCCTTTATATCACTTAATTCCCCTCTCCCACCCCACAGACAGAAACACATGCACCACAGCTCTTATCCTGTTGTGATTGCCATAAAGAATGTTCTCATAACCAAGCCCCCTTGCTCAGTCAGTTGCAGGTTTGGTATAAACATGTTGATTCAATCTCTAAAATGGGCAATTTTTGCCTTTTCGCACTGCCATCCAAAAATAAGACTAGGTTTTCATTATTAAACAAAACTCATTTCTGAAAACGTGTAACAAGATTGGTTAACATGTAAACTAGGATCTACAATAAGAATGATCTTCTCTGTTCATCCCAACACAAATAGACGCACAGCACAAAGGTCAAAGACTTTCCAGAGATTTTCCTTTAAAAGAAAGGTGAAAGAAAACACCTGTTGGCCAGTATCTGAAAACCAAAAGAGAATTTGACAATTTCTTAGAATCATTCACATTTCTCGTTGACAAAATCAAATTGCTAATTTATGCAGACTGATGGAAAATCTTGCAGCTAGTTTTGTTTTTACCAAATCCTTTTGGCTTCAAGTCTTTGAAAATGTCACAGTTCAGCTTCTCTTGGTTTACAAAGTAATCAAAATACTGAGAGGTTTAAACTTGATAAAACCCCCTAGTCTTCCTCCAGAGAAATTGGGGCAACTTTTACTGCAAACTTTGGAGTCTTTCATCCGACTGACTTTCCTGGGTTTTTAAAATAGATCAGAAAGGTTTGCTCGGCAGCCATCAGCACAGGGGCAGTATAGTATCTTCCAAAACTCCGATTCCTGCAACGAAGGGCAATAAAAGCCTTACGTGGTTGTTTTTCCAAAGTTACTTGGTGTCTTTAATCAGCAAGTAGATTGTAGCCCATTGTAATGAGTTCCCTTCTCCCTTGGTAAAATCCTGTTGAATTCCTGAAGGTATCCAAACGGTTTGGTATTTTCTAGTCTTTCACATACTCCATGAATTGTAGAGATGTTCCAATGCCACCTCACCCCATCCAGCATCAAGCCATGAAGGCCACCTGCCTGATGGCAGCCCCATTCTCACTGGGCTCCATACCCTACTTCCCCTCTCCTCTTGAATCACTTTGCTTGTGGTTTATTCCAGTAGGTGGGTGACACTGAGCCTGTGAGATATTGATATAACTTTGTTGGTTTGAAGTGTTGAAATGGGCCCCTTAACAGGACAGCACTGTTGTAACAGCGACTCTGTGCTCAGGTCACTGAGTGTGACCTTTCTAGTTCATCTGTCACATTATAGGCGGATAGGGTAAAATAGTTGTCGTATCATTGGGTTAGTAATCTCAAGGTCCGAGCTAATGCTGGTATGGGTACGATGACAGTCTGATCATGGAAATATCGTATATTGCTGTGAAAACCCACCAGCTTCACTAAAGTCCTTTTGGGACACAATATGCTGTCCTTTCCTTACCTGGTCTGGCCTACGTATGCCTCCAGGTGCACAGCAATGGGGCTGACTCTTAACTGCCCTCTGTAATGGCCCAGCAAGCCACCCGCTTAAGAGCGGTTAGGACTGGGTAACAAATCCTTCCCCAACCAACTGTATTTGCCTCCCATGAAATAAACTTTTTCACGTCCTCTGGTAGTGTTAGATCTACTGTGCTAAAGACTTGTTGGGATGAGGAAATGTTTGTGAGCTGGGCCAAGGAAGGGGACCAAAGCTGCTTTGGTCTGGAGCCGGAACAGCTGTGATCTGACTTTGCTTGGATAACTCCAGACTTCCATTTACTGACAGAAAAATTTCTCTTTTCCAGCACATTGAAACTTTGGGACTACAGTAAAGGAAAGGTATGTGTAGCAAGGCTAATGGTTTATATTTCCCCTGCTTTCCCGTTCATGAATTCACTGACGTGGGGATAGTTAAAGGAATGCAGTGATAGCAGGGACTGATGTCACCAGGGAATACTAACAATTCTTTTACAGTTGAATGAGAGCCCAGAAGGTTGTGCTGTGCTGCGCTGCCTGGTGCCAGGTGTGGTTAACAATAGTACAGACAGGGTCAAGTAGGAGATTCTACCTACTGTTAGCAAACAGGGTTAGGGAAAATCCCAAAGCCTTTTATCCGTACATAAGGAGCAAGAGGGTAACTAGGGAAAGGGTTGGCCCACTCCAGGACAAAGGAGGGAAGTTACGCGAGGAGTCAGAGAAGATGAGTGAGATTCTTAATGAGTACTTAACTTCCATATTCACTGAGGAGAGGGACATGACTGATGTTGAGGTTAGGGATAGATGTTGAGTACTCTAGCTCAAGTTGGCATGGGGGAGGGGGCACGCGCTGATGTGTTGGGTATTCTAAAAGTCCCCAGGTCCGGTGAGATCTGTCCGAGGTTACTGAGGGAACTGAGAGGGGAAATAGCTGGAGCCTTAATGCACATCTTTGCAGCATCCTTCAGCACGGGTGAGGCCCTGGAGGACTGGAGAATTGCTAATGTTGTCCCCTAATTTAAGAAGGGTAGCAAGGATCATCCGGGTAATTATAGACCGGTGAGGCTGATGTCAGTGTTGGGGAAGCTGCAGGAGAAGATACTGAGGGATAGGATCTATTTACGTTTGGAAGAAAATGGGCTTATCAGTGATAGGTACAATGGTCACTTCCTCAAAGTTGATAGATGAGGGAAGGGCTGTAGATGTCATTTACATGTAAGGTTCCCCATGGTAGACTGATGGAGAAAATGAAGTTGCATGAGGTCCAAGGTGTACAAGCCAGATGGATAGAGAACTGCCTAGGCAAAAGGAGTTAGAGTTGTAGTGGAAGGGAGTTTCTCAAAATGGAGAACTGTGACCAGTGGTGTTCCATAGGGATCCATGTTGGGACCACTGTTGTCTGTGATATACATAAACGATCCGGAGGAAGGTATAGATGGTCTGATTAGCAAGTTTGCAGCTGACACTAAGATTGGTGGAGTAGCAGATAGTGAAGGGGACTGTCGGAGAATGCAACAGAATACAGATAGATTGGAGAGCTGGCGGAGAAATAGCAGATGCAGTTCAATCCAGGCAAATGCGAGGTGATGCATTTTGGACCATCACATTCAAGAGTGAAGTATACGGTAAATGGAAAAGCCCTGGGGAAAATTGATGCACAGAGAGATCTGGGAGTTCAGGTCCATTGTACCCTGAAGGTGGCAACGCAGGTCGATAGTGGTCAAGAAAGCATGGTACGCTTTCCTTCATCGGATGGGGTTTTGAGTACAAGAGTTGGCAGATCATGTTGCAACTGTAAAGGACTTTGGGTTGACCACATTTGGAATACTGCGTACAGTTCTGGTCGCCACATTATCTAAAGGATATGGATGCTTTGGAGAGGGTGTAGCGGAGGTTCACCAGGATGTTGCTTGGTATGGAGGGTGCTAGCTATGAAGAGAGGTTGAGTACTTTAGGATTATTTACTTTAGAAAGACGGAAGTTGAGGGGGGACCTGATTGAGGTCTACAAAATCATGAGAGGCATAGACGGAGTGGATAGCAAAAAGCTTTTTCCCCAGAGTGGGGGACTTGATTACTAGGGGTCACGATTGCAAGGTGAGAGGGGAACAGTTTAAGGGAGGTTTGCGTGGAAAGTTCTTTACTCGGAGGGTGGTGGGTGCCTGGAACGTGTTGCCAGCAGAGGTGGTAGAGGCGGGCATGATAGAATCCTTTAAGATGTATCTAGACAGATACACAAATGGGCAGGGAGCAGAGGGATACAGATGCTTGGAAAATAGGCAACAGGTTTAGATAGAGAATCTGGATCGGCGCAGGTTTGGAGGGCTGAAGGACCTGTTCCTGTGCTCTAATGTTCTTTGTTCTTTGTACTTTGTACATGGGTAACTAGGGCCTAAATTGAAAAGCAGAACCTCAGTGTTGATCATGCCTTGTTGGTACCTGAATCACCAGCAAATTGGAGTAGGGTAACTAAAGTAGAGAAATGAATGTGTGGCTCACAGTCTGTTGTGGGAGAATTGGATTTTGATTCCAGGGGCACCGGCACGAGCACTGGGGAAAGTAGGGGCTGTACCATTGAAATCAGCGTCACTTGAACTGTCAGATGCAGGTCCTGGGGAAGGTGTCAAAGAAACTAATTTGAAATAGTTTCCCAGCAGTGATGAATTCAGCTCTATCCTCCCTATAGGCCAATCTCTTCAGCTTATTCAGCACCGTCTGACCTTGACTCTGAGACCCACATGTGGTCTGTGCTGCTCAGTACCTGAACCCAATAGTTTAAATGGAAAACGAGACAGGAGATTCGAGTCGCCATTTAACTGTGAGATTTATGACCTTGAATCTGCCATGTGAAAGGGCAGTAGAATCAAATTTGTCAAACTTCTAAAGGGAATCGGATAAATTGTTGAAAAGGAAAAACGTGCAGGAGTATGATGCAAGTTAGGGGAACAGGGTTGGGTGAATTTTATTGAATTTCAAAGAGTTGGCACAGGGATGATGGGTTAAATGACTGCCTCCCGTGATATTTTTGGCAATTAGACCAGAGGGAGAATCCAACTCTTTTTTTACAAAGTGCATGGTGAAAAATCAGAATTTCTGAATCCTGTATATTCTATAGATTTTGACCTCAGTATCAAATGAGTGTACAGTGCCTGCGAGTTTCTTTTTGTTATGCAACCTCTGAGTTGAGACATTCACCATCAAAGAAGTAACATTACCCCATTCCACTTTGCGAATTTATATTTGAACCTTTGATATCCTCCACCTTTAATGGCCCAAAGAGCTAAGTTCCCCTCTAATTTTCTTCCTGCGCATTGAACCCCCAAGGCTCACGTGCAGCAGCAGCTTCCATATGCGAAAGTCACTGTGTCAACATGCCAGTTGGCATGGGACCTCTGAGCAGCTCCAGAATGCCCTTTACAGGGAATGTTGCAATAGGGCAGTTCCTAAAGTCCCTGTGTGTCACTGGTCGCTTTAACTGATGATCGCTGATGGAATGCCAGCTGGGAAGAGTTGCTGACACTTAATGTATGTGTTTCAGTGTTTAAAGACCTACACAGGACACAAGAATGAGAAGTACTGCATATTCGCCAACTTCTCAGTTACTGGTGGCAAGGTAAGTCCAACAGTTTGCCTTGTATTCTGGGATGTGGTTACCCAGTTTATGTTACAGACTATGGTGTAATTAGATTCTTGCTCTTGGAGTTGTTGGCTGACTGCTGGGGTCTGTGGCCTTGGCCATTCGCTCTCCAAGTCATCATTCTGTATTAGCTTTGCCAAGTTCCTGAACTGCGAAGAGTGTTCCTCTTGGCCAATCCCTGGTGTTGTCAGTTAGGGTTGTTGGACGACAATAAAGGGGCAGGTTCCCTGTTTAGAATTGGAGACTGGCGCTATGGTCCTAACATGGCTATAAATCAAGGATGGAAACCGTCTGCTTCCTGTAAGAGCTCTGAGACACAACTTCTGTTAGTAAGCTGTGATCAGAGTGAGATGTTTTAGGTTACATGTCAATCTGTGTAAACTTACGTACAGTTAACACTGAACAGTTCTGGTCTCCGTAGTTCAAAATGGAAGGAGATTTGTAAAGGTGATCTTACAACTGGGTACCTGAGCAGGGAGGACCAATTTGGCTGGAGTTGCTTAAAGTCATGGAAGAGCTTGGTCAGGTAGCTGTAGAGAAAATGTTTATGTATATAGTGAAGACCAGAACTGAAGAACCATAAAACACAAATCCATTCAGGAACTGTAGAGATACTCCTTTATCCAGAAAGTGGGGAGAATGTGGAACTGTCCCCAGAGAAAGCAGTTGAAGGAAATGGTGTGGATACATTAAAGGGGAAGCAGCTCCATTAAGGAATAAGAAATGAAAGAATGTTTCTTAGGTGGGGTGAAGTGTGAAGCCTGACCATCAGCATAGACCTGTTGGGTGGAATGGCCTGTTTCTGTTCTGTGAATTGTGTAATTTTTTCACGAATAATTGAGATTTTTTTTTTGAAGTGGATTGTCTCGGGATCTGAGGACAACTTTGTGGACATATGGAACCTCCAGACGAAGGAGATAGTGCAAAAACTACAGGGACACACAGGTGAGTCTGGTCCCTTGTCTGAAAACCACATTCACGGGGTTGGAGTACTCGGGTTACAACATAGAAATGTAGCATTACAGGTTTTGAGAAGATTTGTAGCTCAGGCTGAGTTTCTGGATGTGAGTTTGCTCGCTGAGTTGGAAGGTTAGTTTTCAGATGTTTTGTCACTTTTTGTTTTATTTGAAAAAATATACTTTATTCATAGAATGTACAAAAAAAAATTTATACACCTACCCAGCCATGCAAGCCGCTCCGGGTTACCCAGGGGGTACGTACACCCAACTAAAGGCAAAAACAAAACAAAGAAAAAACAAAGCAAAGAAAACACCCCGGCAGTTGTCACCCCGCACAGTAGCCGTTGGCCCCCTGACCAGTTGGGGAAGGCGCCAGCTGGGCCCAGTTACCAGACAGGACCCTTTTTTCTATTCTGGATGAGGGGTTTCATACCGTGGTCTTTCCCCACCGCGCCTTGGCGGCGGCTGCCCCAAGCTTTAGCGCGTCCCTCAGCATGTAGTCCTGGACCTTGGAGTATGCCAGTCTGCAACACTCGGTCGGGGTCATTTCTTTCAGCTGACAGACTAGCAAGTTGCAGGCAGACCAAAGAGCATCTTTCACCGCATTGATGGTCCTCCAGGCACAGTTGATGTTGGTCTCGGTGTGCATCCCGGGAAACAGCCCATAGAGCACGGAGTCCTGCGTCACGGAGCTGCTCGGGACGAACCTCAACAAATACCACTGCATCCCCCTCCAGACCTCCTGCGCATAGGCACACTCCAGAAGGAGGTGACAGACAGTCTCATCCCCCCCCGCAGCCGCCTTGAGGGCAGCGTGCAGTGGTGCAGAGATCCCGGGCATGCATAAAGGATCTCACAGAGCCCCTCTCACCGCCAGCCAAGCAATGTCCTTGTGCTTGTTGAAAGTTCTGGCAATGAGGCATTCTGCCAAACAACTTTGGCAGTCTGCGTGGGGAACCACACGACGGGATCCACCCTCTCCTATTCCCGGAGGGTCTCGAGGATACTACGTGCTGACCACTGCCTCACGGCCTTGTGGTCAAAGGTGTTTCCTTTCAAAAATTTCTCCACAAAGGACAGGTGGTACGGAACGGTCCAACTACTCGGAGCGTTCCGTGGCAACGAGGCCAGGCCCATCCTTCGCTACACCGGGGACAGGTAGAACCTCAGTAAGTAGTGACACTTGGTGTTTGCGCACTGAGGATCTACGCACAGCTTGATGCAGCCGCACACAAAGGTAGCGGTCAGGGCGAGGGTGGCGTTCGGTACGTCCTTTCCCCCTATCCCAGGTCTTTGTACGTGGTGTCCCTGCGGACCCGGTCCATCCTCGACCCCCAAATGAAGTGGAAGATGGCCCGGGTGACTGCAGCGGCGCAGGTCCAGGGAATAGGCCAGGCCTGCGCCACATACAACAGTACCAAAAGCCCTCACACCTGACAACCAGGTTCTTACCCGCGATGGAGAGGGACCGGAGCGTCCACCTGCCCAGCTTCTGCTTCAGTTTGGTGATACGCTCCTCCCAAGTCTTAGTGCACGGTCCAGCTCCACCAAACCAAACACCCAGCACCTTCAGGTAGTCTGTCCTGATGGTGAAGGGGACGAAGGAGCGGTCGTCCCAGTTCTCGAAGAACATGACCTCGCTCTTACCCCTATTGAGTTTGGCACCCGAGGCCAGTTCAAACTGGCCGCAGATGTCCAATAGTCTACTCACCGACCGACTATCGGTGCAGAAGACGGCGACATCGTCCATGTACAGAGAGGTCTTGACCTGAAGGTCTCCACTGCCTGGGATAGTCACGCCCTTCAGGCTCACTTCCTTCCTGGTGGAGGCGGCGAAGGGCTCCACACGGCACACGAACAAGGCAGGAGAGAGCGGGTAGCCCTGCCTGACTCCAGATCTGACGGGAAAACTGTCTGATTCCCACCCGTTGATCGAGACTGCACTAACGATGTTGGTATAGAGCAGCCAGATCCAATTGCGGATGCCCTCCCCGAACCCCAATTTGGAGAGCACGTCCCTGATGTAAGCATGAGAGACCCTGTCGAAGGCCTTCTCCTGGTCCAGGCTGACGAGGCAGGTGTTCACCCGCCTGTCCTGTACGTAGGCAATCGTATCCCTGATGACCGCGAGGCTGTCAGCGATCTTCCTGCCCGGCACAGCACAGGTTTGGTCAGGGTGAATCACTGACTCCAGGACAGACCTGACCTGGTTGGCTATGACCTTGGCCAGGATTTTGTAGTCCACGTTCAATAGTGAAATGGGACGCCAATTCTTAATTTCTTCCCTCTTCCCCCTTCCTCTTGTAAATGAGGGTGATGATGCCCTTCCTCATGGACTTGCACATTTCCCCTGCCCGAAGCGCACTATCGTACACCTCCACCAAGTCCTGGCCGACCAGGTCCCACAGAGCAGAATACAGCTCAACCGGTAAGCCATCGCTCCCGGGAGTCTTATTCCTCTCAAAGGACTTGAGGGCTCTGGTCAGCTCGTCCAGGGATTTCGGCTGGTCCAGCCACTCCCTCATGCCGTCATCTAAGACCTCCGTAATAGATGACAGGAACGACTCGGAGGCCGTGCTGTCTGGTGACTTCGCGTCGTACAGTCCGGCATAGAAGGATCTGCTGATCCTCAAAATGTCGGGCTGAGATGACGTCACCGAGCCATCGTCCTCCTTCAGCCAGCTAAGCACAGAGCTCTGTTTGTGCACATTCTGAAAGAAGAAACGCGAGCACGTCTTGTCCTGCTCCACGGAGCGGACCCTGGACCGGAAGATTATCCTGGAGGCCTCCGCGGCGAAGAGCAAGGCTTGCTGGCCCCTCACCTCACAGAGGTCCTCCGTGACATCGACCCTCATCGACTGCAGATGGAGCAGGTTCTGCATCCTCTTCTGGAATCGCGACAGCTTTCCCTGCCTCTCTCACCTTCGGAACATCCTTGAGGACAAAGAACCTCTCGATGTTCTCCTTCACTGTCTCCCACCAGTCGCCCGGAGACTCAAAGAGGGGTTTCACGGTTCTCCAACCGGCATACTCCCTCTTAAGCTCCTCGACGTTCTCTGGGGTCAACAGAGTTGTGTTGAGCTTCCACATCCCCTTGCCGGCCTGCTGGTCGTCCTGTAAGTGAGAGTTGGCCAGCAGGAGGCAGTGGTCAGAGAGGAACACCGGCTCGACGCCAGTGGACCTGACCGAGAGCGCCCGTGACACAAACAGGAAGTCTATCCTTGAGCGGATAGACCCGTCTGGCCGTGACCAGGTGTATCTCCGCTGCGCTCCATCTGCAGGGGTGCTGAAGACGTCGAGTAGCTTGGCGTCCTTCACCGTGCCCATCAGGAATCTGGACGTGACGTCCGGTTGACTCCCCCCACCCACTGTCCCCACGCCGGATCTTCCATCTGCATCGATGATGCAGTTGAAGTCTCCACCTAGGATGACCAGCCTGGACGTAGCCAGCAGGGGTGGAAGCCGCTGCAGGACGGCCAACCGTTCACTCCGTACCCCTGGGGCATACATATTGATCAGCCTCGAGCGTTCCTGTTAGTGACATCAGCCACTAGGAGGCGCCCCCCCCCCCACCACCACCTGAACTTGAGATGGTGAAGTTGCACCCCCGCAGCAGAATAGCCGAGGAGCGACGGTCGTTAGCCACCGATCAGATCGAAGGCCCACAGGTCCAGGCGCCGGACCATTTCCCGTACCTGCCGAGGTGCGGTATCCCGCACTCCTGCAGAAATAGGAGGTCTGCCTTGACAGTGGTCAGGTAGGCCAACGTGGACACACATCTTGCGGTGGACTTGACGCTGCACACGTTAACGCTCGCAACTCATACCCCCATTGTGGGCAGTGACCGCAGTACCCTCCCCGAGTCCAAGGTCCAGCCCCTCCATCCGTCCCTTCATGCCCATTGCCCGGGCGAACTGCTGGACGCTGTCCGGGCTCAGGAATCCGTCCGGGCTCAGGAATCCATCCGTGCTGCCTTCCGGGTGGCATCCCCCCGTCGGGAGTACGGAGGCAGGAGAGTCCGGCTCTGGGTCGGGTTGGGGGCACGTTGTTTCCTGCTTCCTGCCTGCAGGTTCCAGGGGGCCCTCCAGGGCCCCAGCGGCATGAGGCTGGTTGTCGGAGGGAACCTCAGGACACCTCCCGTCCCCTGGAACCGGGGTGCTGCTTTCCTTCTCAGTGGAAGTCTTCAGCTTCTGCTTTGGGCGGTCCTCCTCTGAATCCCCCTTGTCAGAGGAGCTCTTATAGCCCCCCCTGTAGCTGCCTCTTCCTGCCTGATGGCTGCGGAGCTGAGGCCCTCTGGCATGCCGTCCTCCTCGCCTTCCGGACTGTCGTCCACTCCCCTGGGTCACCTGCGGCCGCCTCCGTCGACTCCGGGTTGTTTGGGAGGGGGGGGGGGGGGGAGCAGAGCCTGCAGGGGCGCTTTGCTGGCCTCGGGTCCATCCTGCGGGGCTGGTCCCTCCTGCACGACCTGGCCCTCCTACACACTAGGGGGGTCCTTGCAGGGGCCTGGTGCCTTCCTCCCCTCCAAGGGGGGCTTGCCCCTCATTGCCCCTGCCAGCAACCTGGGCGTAGGTGGTCCCCCGCCGCGGGCATGCCCTGTAGATGTGGCCCGCTTCCCCACAAAGGTTGCAGCTTTTTTCCTTTGGGCAATCCTTTGCAAGGTGTCCATCCTCCCTGCAGATGGTGACTTTGCAGTCGGCCGCCACGTGACCTGACCTCCCACAGGCATGGCAGACTTTGGGTTGCCCTGCGTAGGTCAGGTAACCCTTGCTCCCGCCGATCGCGAAGCTGGACGGTGGGTGTATGATGTTCCCGTCCGCGCCCGTCCTCAGCATCACCCTGACCTGCCTCTTGTCCAGATCCCGAAGGGGTCCATTATGTTGGTTAGGTCCCCTTCCACCTTCACGTGCCTTCCAAGGAAGGTCAGGACATCAGCTGCTGGCACATGCGGGTTGTACACGTGTACAGTGACCATACGGCTCCTCTGCGCTGGCATCACAAACAGCGGGACGGCGGTCAGTACAGAGAGGGGGCCCTCACCTCCTTTTTCCTTGAAAACCTCCAGGAAGCGTTCGCAAAGCTTGGCACTCCTGAAGGTTACATCGTAAAAACCTCCTCCGGGGAAATCCTGCAGGCAGTAAATGTCCGCAGCAGTGAACCCACAACAGTCCAACAGGACCCTCTTCACGAAGAAGGTGCGGTCCACAGGTGCACCTTCATCCACCTTCTTTACGGAAACACGGATGGTGTTCCGGACCCCCTGACCTGGGGCACAAGCACTCACTGCAGCCATCGTTGCAGGTTGGCTGCTCCCCTGAACCAGCGTTAGGCCGAAGCCAGCATTAAGATCCACCGGTTGCAAGGGTGCACAGCCAACCCGACGTCTTCCTTCCACCTCCAACACAGTCGTGCTCTCCTCTTCTCGGTCCACAAAAGAGTGGGTCTTTATTTTGTTCCGGATGTAAGCTGGTTCACTGAGCTGGAAGGTTCATTCCCAGACAATCCATCACCATTCTAGATAACATCATCAGTGAGCCTCCGGTGAAGCGCTGGTGTTATGTCCTGCTTTCTATTTATCTGTTTAGGTATCCTTGGGTTGGTGATGTCATTTCCTGTTCTTTTTCTCAGGGGATGGTAGATTCGCTCCAAATCAATGTGTTTGTTGATGGAGTTCCAGTTGGAATGCCATACTTCTAGGAATTCTCGTGCGTGTCTCTGTTTGGCTTGTCCTAGGATGGATGTGTTGTCCCAATCAAAGTGGTGCCCTTCCTCATCTGTATGTAAGGATACTAGTGATAGTGGGTCATGTCGTTTTGTGGCTAGTTGATGTTCATGTATCCTGGTGGCTAGCTTCCTGCCTGTTTGTCCGATGTAGTGTTTGTCATAGTTCTTGCAGGGTATTTTGTAGATGACGTTCGTTTTGCTTGTTGTCGTCATCTATGAACTGTGACAAACACTACATTTAAGTGTAGGCATTCTATGATTAATAGCAGAACATTTGGAAAGTCATAATCCGGTCAAGTAGAGTCTGCATAGCTTCACGAAAGGAAAATAGTGTCTGACTAATTTATTAGAGGTTTCAAAGGAAGTGACAACCAAAGTGGATAGAGAGGAACCTGGTGGATGCTGTGTTTGGGCTTCCAGAAGGCATTGGACAAGGTACCTCTCAAAAGCCTAAATTGTAACACAAGAGCCCATGGTGTTGGAGGTAGTTTATTGGCATGGATAGAGAATTGGTTCACGGACAGGACACAGCGAGTGGAAATGAGGGGTTCTTTTTTCAAGTCGGCAACCTGTAACCAGTGCTGAGCCCACAACTTTGCAATATATATTGGTGACTTGGAAGAAGGAAGTGAAGGTAATCGTTGCATTTGCAGATGAAACTAAAATCGGGCAAAGGCAGTTTTTGAGAAGAGTTGTAGCTGGGGTTGTGGATGAGGTTGTAGACGTGCTCGCCGAGCCTGTGTGTTTGGTTGCTGATGTTTTGTCACCCTGCTAGGTAACATGGTCAGTGCACCTTTGGTGAAGCGTTAGTGTTCTGTCTCTCTTGTTATTTCTATGTCCCAGTTTGCTGGGGTGGTTGGCATTACTTTGGGTTCTGTTTCTCAGTGGTTTGTGTATCTGGTCCAGTTCAATGTGTTTCATGGAGCTTCAGTTGGACCGCTAGGCCTCCAGAAATTCCCTGACACATCTCTGTTTGGTTTGTGTTATTGTGGATGTGTTGTCCCAGTCAAATTTGTGTCCTCCTTTGTCCGTGTATATTTACAGCAGTGAAAATTGGTCATGTCTCTTGGTGGCTAGTTGATGTTGGTGTATCCTTATTGTTGTTTTTCTTCCAGTTTGGCCTGTGTAATGTTTCTCAGTCCCTGCATGGTATTTTGTATATTTCAGTAGTTTCATTGGTCATGGGTATGGGATCCTTCACATTTGTCAGTAGCGTTCTCGGGTGGTTGTTGGTTTGTAGTCTGACCTGATACCTAGGGTTCTGAGTAGTCTTGTGGTCATCTCTAGTGTGCCTCTGATGTACGGTAGGTTGAATAGTGTGTCTGACCGTGTTGTTATCTATCATGGAGGAAATGGCAGATTATGCTTTTTGGGTATCCATTCCTTTTTAAAAACTCCATATAAGCGCTCCTGTTCTGCTTTGTGCAGTTGCTGCAGTGTGTTGAGGCTTGTGTCTGCACCTCCGTTTATGGGTGTTGGCTTAGTTGCTGGTGTGATAAAGTAGGACCGGGGATGTACTCTTGAAATAAGAAAGCACCAGTTCAAGACTGAGATGAGGAGGAAATTCTTCTCTCATGTTGAGTGTTTATGGATCCTTGTCACAAAAGTGTGGGGGCAGAGGTCTTTTGTATATTTAGGGCTGAAATCGATTCTTCTTCAGTTGGGGAATCAAGGCTTATGGGAGGGGGCCAAGAGGTTGGACGAGAGAAGTGTCAAATCAGCTGTGATCCAGTTGGGTGGCAGAGCAGGCTTAAGAACAGGAGCAGGCTGCTCATCTCCTTATTTCTTGTAGTGACTCTTCTTCTCATGACCATGTTGATGCTACCTGGTTACCTTGAAGTTTTCTCGCTGTTCTGCTATAATTTTAGTAATAGTTTCTAACAGTTTCCTTGCGACTGATGTTAAACAAACTGACCTATAGTTTTCTGTTTCTGTCTCCCTCCTCTTTTGAATAAAGTAGTTATATTTTCTTTACAATTTAATGGGACTGTCTCAGAATCAAGGGAGCTTTTGAAAATTAAAACTAATGCATCAGCATCTCATTCACAGTTCTTTCCAGACTGTCAGGGTAGGGACTTGAGCCACAGCTGCAACAATTTGGTTCTGGGGGATAGGTCTGGATGGGATGCTCTGAGGATTGATGTGGATTTGTTGGGTCAAAGCGCCTGTTTCCACACTGTAGGGATTCTATAAAAAAATTTACTCAGTACCACTTGGTGATTATGATGTTTCTGAGTTCCTCCCTCCTTACCATTTCCTGATTTTTAACTGCATTTATCCACTTTCATCCCGTAGCATTCGTTACTTAGCGAATATCTATCGATCTAACTTCTTTAATTGCCAGAGGTGTGCAGATTTGGTGGATTAGCCATGCTGAATTGCTCCATACTGTCCAGGAATGTGCAGGTGTGGTGAACTAGCCAATTGACCCCCCAGCCTGAACAGTCTCTTGGGGCAGTGAGCTCCAGATTTCCATTCGCTCTGTCCCTTTGTGTGAAGATATGCTTCCTAATGTCCTGACTCCACTGGTTGGAGCAATCCTGAGCACAAAGATGGCTGTTGTTCTTGGGATCTCCTACATTCAGGCCTGGGACATCTTTGTGGAAGTTCCTCAGGGTAGTGTTCTTGGCCCAGCCATCTTTAGCTGCTTCATCAATGACCTTCCTGCAATTACACTCCACAACTTTATGCAAACAAAACCCAAAAGAACTGCGGATGCTGTAATAAGGAGCAAAAAAAAAGTTGCTGGAAAAGCAGTTCTGAGGAAAGGTCACTGCACCCGAAACGTTAACTGTTTTTTAGAACATAGAATATAGAACAATACAGCACAGAACAGGCCTTTCAGCCCTCCATGTTGCGCCAGCCTGTGAACTAATCTAAGCACCCCCCCCACCCTATCCCATCATTATCCATATGCTTTTTCCTTCACAGATGCTGCCAGACTTGCTGAGCTTTTCCAGCAACTTTTGTTTTTATTACACAAACAGTTTGGTGAATTCTAGTCAGGAAGTTAACATTTCATCAGAATTTTGTGGGACTTTCTGTTCTCTTCCATCCTCTCGTGCTGCCTATCTTGATGCCTTTTAGTTTGTGTTTACAAACCTCTTCTTCCTTTCAAGTCATTGATGATGATATTGAAAATACGAGATCTCAGTACAGGTTCCTTGAGGATATTATTACTGTGGTGTAGGTTTATGCAAAAATTAGATGCTGGAAAGAAAGAGGATCCTGTGGTAGAGGTTTATAAAGAGTGGGTGATAGAATGCAGAAGTGGAGTTTAAGGAGAATGCTATGAAGACTGAGGTTTGAACAGGGGTACAGAACAGGAACGTGCCCTTTGGCCCACGATGTTGCGCTGAGCATGATGCCAAGTTGAAAGATTTCTGACTGGTTTTCTCGACTGAATGCTTCTCAATTCAAAAGCACCTAATCGAATATGAAGGGCATCTGGACATAGGTTTCATTTGAATGCCTGCAGTATTCATGATGCACAAGAGGTTTCTGGCTCTTGTACATTGTCTCCTGTTATCTAAATGAATCTCATGCACGCCCAGCTCCAACTTCCCTCAGTTGCAAGCATATAGTTTTAGTTGGGCCTTGTTACAATGTAGCTTAATTCCTGAGGGCTGGGTTGTCCACTACCAAGGGTTTTAGGTACAGGAAGAGGCCATTTAGCGCTCTCTTGTGGGAAAAAAGTGCTTCTGATGTCAGACTGTATTGGCTTTGCTGGTCTTAGCCTGTCCCATCATCTGGGCAATGTCACCCTTTCAAAGGGGAAGCAGTTGATATGATCAGACCACGGGCCTGGACTGTGCCAGCTGCCTTGTGACCATGGGTGACAGTTTAGTGATGAATTCAGCAGCTGTGACCCTGGATCTTAGCATTATTCTCTATCTGGACTTTGCATGAGGATGTGATATTTGTTGGAGGGGTTCCTATCTGTCTCATCAAATCTCTGCCTGTTCTATTGCAGATGTTGTGATCTCCACAGCCTGTCACCCAACAGAAAACATCATCGCGTCGGCAGCGCTGGAGAACGACAAGACAATCAAACTTTGGAGGAGTGACTGTTAGAGAGCAACAGCACCTCCCCTTGGAAAAACACAACCTGTCCCAGCTTCTCTGACATGGGGACAGGCTTCTCATACTCCTGATGTCTGAGACTCTGTAGATTCTGTCTAAACCAGTGATGAGGGATTACAGACCTAGTGGGAGCATTGGAACAAATCCAATTTTTACTGCAGATTCATAACACTTAGCAAATTATTGTACATTTAAAAAAACACACATGGTGCACACACAGCCCGTACCTACACTCGGATGTGCACACGCTTGTGTAAGCACACACAACTAAAGGTCTTTTCTAGTGACCAAATCACTTGTGGTTTTCCCCCACCTGGTTTCTTGTGAAAACTCATTTTATAAAAAGCAGGTCTAGTTGGTAGAATGTTTTTGTAAACTTAATATTGACAGCTGCAATGTTTAGACAGTTAACCACCTTGTCTTTTAAGTTCTTTTATTTGTGCAACTGCTTGTCCCCTCACCCCTACCCTGTGCTTGTCATGGTCCCAGGTAACTGACCAGCTACTGCCTGGTCCTTGACTCCGGTGACCTTTCATAATTTGCCACAGGTTCTGGTTTGCCACCCTGCTCAGCCTCAGGTCGTGCGTGTGATGTAGCAACATTTGAGCTTGGTAGACATGTCCTCAGTGCTGTTGTGCCCAGATCTCTCCCAGCAAAATTTAGCTCCTGTAGCATCGGTAACAGAACTCATGGCTGTGGCCTCCACGGGAGCAGTTTCAGGAGTCAGTGCTATTGTTGAAGCTCCGGACTTGATCCATCAGTTGCTTCTAAATGAAACTGAGCTTCTGTGCTGAAGGCATGTGGGATAAATGATCACCCACATTGGATCATATTTGTAGACAGTTAGCTGCCTGTGGGTAATGCCGTTCTTAAAGTGCATCAAATCCACCAAAGGTGATACTTCTGATTGTCCCAGCTCTGTCACTTGATTATTAATCCTTATAATATCAGACTCTGGTCACTGTGATTGGTGTCCTTCGAGTTTGCACTGTCACCAAGAGTCATACCCATGATGTGGGCATTCTATTCCGCTCCCCATTTTCAAGTTATGAGAATAACTGCAATATGATCTCCATAGCAACCTCAAACCTGTGCATTCACCCTCTTGTTAGTGCATTGCAAGGGCATGTTGTTCACCTTTTAAACTCACTTCAGGACATTTCAATCCATGCCCACGCCTGGTTCAGGGTCAGAGCAGTTCTTAGTACTGGGTGGACTGGAGAACATAGCAGCACCTAATCCACTCCTTGCTGTGTGGGCAAGTGCAGGGAAGATGCGTCTACAATGAGCGTGGGAAAAGCCGAGCTGACTGAGGCACCTGGCAATGCGTTTATTTCATGGAAAGGTCCGTTTGACATGAGCTGAAGTCACCGAGCACCAGTGCGATGAGGGATTTCCTGTTTAAACTAGCTGAGCGACTGGGGCAGGTTCATTGCAGCTTCTGAAATCGGAGTTCGTGTACAGGAAGACGTGGGGAGACTGAAGGAAATGGGTGCTGAAATGTTTTTGCCCAAATGTTTCCCAGTGATCTCCAGTGCTGACCGCTTTTCCTGGACATGCTTTGAACAGGGCCTTGTGACTGTGTGAAGCCAATATCTTTTAAAAGGTCAGTGTGTTTGCTGCCAGTCTTGTGTAATCTACAGACACAGGAAATCACTTCTTCCATTATCTGTGAATAGTCCAGTAATTGTAATGATCTCTCGTGGGTGTTGAGACTCTCAGCCTGTATGAGGTTTGGATGTAATTTTACCCTCTATTCCCTAATACAAGAGGTTTGATCATAAGAAAAGTGTTTTTTTTATTGTCCGCTGCCATCTTATGACAGGTTTCGACTGACATCAATTTCTGTGAAATACACTGGACATTACTGGAGATTGAAACTGAAGCATCAATATCGATACTGTCTACCCACCCAGTGTGGCTTACTGCATGACACTGGGATAAACACCTAGTGAAGGTGTGCTTACTTTCCCTAACTGATACATGAATAGGCACAGAATAGAGGGAATTGTACTGTGCACAGGCAAAAGGTTTTAGCTTAGAAAGGCATTATTTGTCACACCTGGTGGGCCGAAGGGCCTGTTCCTGTGCTGTGCAGTACTGTTCTGTGTCTTTGTACTAACATCAGAGTTCCACAGATGACATTGCTCACTAGGATATAGTTCCACACACTGACTCTCACTGGGGTAGACTCATAAATCTGTAGAGCATCATATCGGTATGACAGATCGGCACAACATCGAGGGCCGAAGGGCCTGTACTGTGCTGTAATGTTCTAAGCTCTAGCACGGAAACAGACTCCTCAGTCCAACTCATCCATGTCACCAAGTTCCCCAAACGAAACAAATCCTACTTACCTGGGTTATGCCTATATCCCTGTAAACCTTTCCTAATCCGTAAGTGTCCAAATCTCTCTCAAATATTGTAACTGCACCTGCCTTTGCCACTTCCTCTAAATGTTCATTCCATATATAAACCACCATTTGTGTGAAAAAGTTTTCCCTTACGTCTGTGAAATCTTTCTCCTCTACCTTAAAAATATGCCCCCTAGTTTTGAAATCCCCCAAACTAGGGAAAGAGCTTTGTTCTTCACCTTACCTATGCTCCTTGTGATTTTGTAAACCTCTATAGGGTCATCCCTCAAACGCCTACCTTCCATAGAAATATACAGCACAGGAACAAGGCATTGCTCGCAAGTGTAACAGGATACTTTGTTTTGATTTAACTCCAGCAAACTCGACACTGCTTGGCACATGGTAGCCACCTGATTTGTCCCTGTCCACCAAATTGACCATTCAGTTACTCCTCCACTGGCATGCAGTTCCTGAAATACGCTACATTGTGCATTAATGCTGGAAGTGTTATTGTCAGAGCCAGCGTTTCAATCTCACCACAAAATGCCCTAAAGCAGGTGGTCATGAGCTGCCTTCTGGAGCCGCTGCGATCCACGTGTTATAGGTAGATTAGCAATGCCCTTAGGCCAAAATCCTGATGTTTTTTTATCAAAACTAAAAGAATGATGATACATTTCCAAGTCCTAATGGTGAGCGTAACCCTTAAAGGGCTGTTATTCCCAAGTATCTGTTATTCTTGCTGGTGAGGGTTCTGGGTCTACAATGCCTGATTGTGTCTGGTCGTGAAGGTAGTCTCAGTTGATTTCTGGGTCTCTTTCTGTTATTTATTTCTGTAGTTTCTATTTTTAGTTGGAGTCTGATGAAGGAAGTGAGACTGAGTAAAGCCTCAACGTTTCATTTACTGGTTCACACCATCTGTTGCTGCCGTCACTTTGAGAACGCTTTCTGCCAGGGAGGCCGAGTTCCTGACAGTTGTTTGGATTTTGGGAATGACAGGATGCCCAGGCATCTGTCAGGCTGGTGCCTACCCTCTCCATGTTCTCTGCTGCCTTGTGCTCACTTACCTCCTTAACCAACTGGACCGCTATCTGCTGGCCATTGTAATCCAGCCACTAGCCCAGGATATTCAGTTTGGAGAAAAGAGTTGTCTCCCCAGGGTGAGTGATGAGCAGATTGGGGAACGATGCCATAATGCCAGTTCCCAGGACAGGTGAGTACCTTGGGATGACCAAGCTGGTGAGCCCCAGGGATGGGGAGATAAGGAACAGAAGATGGGAAAGGCAGAGTGTTTAGGTATTGGTCTGTGTACACCTTTAATCAGGATTAGAAACCCAGGTCTTGTTGGAACGGAGGTGGAGGTAATGGCATTGAGTTCTGCACTTAATGGAGCTTGAGAAGGCCTTAAGGAGGGAGCTTGGGACTGGAGTTGTCAGGAGATGGAGATAAGGTTTGAACAGCACAGGATGGAGAGACAGTTGTTTAAGTGATAGGGTGGAGCTGCAAGTGAATCAGAAGAGCATTCAGTGTGGATAACACTTCTGGGCCATACAGGCGTATGGAGTGAATGAGTAGCCAGAATAAGGAAGATCCCATTTACTCCAGCAAGATGAATTATGGAAGTGGATGATTTGAATGTGGTTTTTCCACTCAAGCAGGAACTGAAAATATCTAAATGATTTTGAGTCTGGGCTGTTGTTTGTGCCAGTGTGCGTAACTCTGTATTGACTAGGGTTTTATATTCATTCATCAAAAGTGAATGTTGCTGGTTAGACCAGCATTGATTGATTTATTGTCACATGTACTGAAGTACAGTGAAAAGCGTTGTTTTCAAGCGGTACAGGCAGATCATAGTGAGCAAAGGATGTGCAGATCAAAACTATTTAGACAGAGGTACAGGTTACATTGTGCACAGGGTGTGCACAAGGCAAGATCAATGTTAGCAAGATCAGCATTATTTGAGGCCAGAGAGTCCATTCAACAGTATGACAACAGCTGGGAAGAAGCTGTTGCTGAACCTGATCGTGCATGTGTTCAGGCTTCAGTGTCTTCTGCCTGATGGAAGAGGTTGTAGGACGTCTTTACCAGGGTGCGATGGGTCTTTGATGATGTTGGGAGCCTTTCTGCAGCAGTGAGCCATGTAAATGGAGTCCACAGGTGGAAGGGTGGCTTCCATGATGGTCTGGGCTGTGCATACTACATTCTGTAGTTCCTTACGGCCCAGGGCAGAGCAGTTGCCGTACCAGGTCGTGATGCACCTGGATAGTGTGCTTTCAATGGTGCATCTGTGGGTATTGCCAAATTTCCTGAGCCACATGAGGAAGAAGAGGCGTTTGGTTATTGACACTCCAAGGATCTTGATGCTGTCCACCCCCTCAACCTCAGTTCCAGTGATGTAGAAGGGGTTGTGTCTCCTTTCTTTCTGAAGGCGATGATCAGTTCTTTAGTTTTTCTGATGTTGAGAGACAGATTGTTTTCATTGCACCCTGTCACCAAGCCCTGTATCTCCCTCCTGCATTTTGACTTGTCATTGTTGGATATCCGTCCCACTATGGTGGTGTCATCTGAGCTTGTAGATGGCGTCATTTGGAATATGGCAACACATTTGTGGGTGTACAGGGAGTGCAGGAGGAGATTCAGGACACATCCATGGAGGAGGGGGTGCTCTAATGTTGTGTTACCGTGGAGGAGGTGCAGTTACCTATCCTCACTAATTGTGGTTTATGGGTTAGAAAGCTGAAGATCCAGTTTCAGAGGGTGGAGCCAATACCAAGGTTATGCAGTTTTGAGATCAGTCTGAAGGACATAATGTTGACATTGAAGCCGTAGTCAGTGAGCTAGGTGTCGTTGTCATCCGGATGTACCAGGGATGAGTGCAGGACTAGACAAGTGGCTATGGACCTGTTATGTCAGGCAAATTGGAGGGGACTGAGGCAGACTGGGAGACTAGAACTGATCTGGGCCATGACCAGCCTCTCAAAGCGCTTAATGATAATTGAGGTCAGAACTACTGGGCAGTAGTCATTAAGGCACATCATATGTGTTTTCTTAAGCATAGGGATGATGGTGGTCTTCTTGAAGTTGGTGAGAACTTCCATCTTAATTTGTCCTGGAATATATGACGGTGAGTTTTTTTGAACTGCTGCAGTTCTTAGGCTGTAAGGACAGTACAATTCAGGAAGAAATTCCAGGATGGTGTCCAATGTATCCTCTCTTTAATTCCAGTGTGACCTTCCGCATTGAGTGTATAGGATGTTAAAGTGGAACTGGACATCATACAAGGGAAGATGGCTGAGTGTGCGTGAGTTCCCAGTTTAGAGAAGGTTAATTGTGACCCCGTGACACTGAAGGAATGGTGATTTATTTGCAAGTCCGAATGATGAGTGACTTGGATGGGAACTTGAGGGATGACATTCCCATGTATCTGCTGCCCTCTCAGATGGAAATGGTTATGGGTTTGTAGGTTGCAGTCTAATGATCCTTGTTAAGTTCCATCAGTGCATCTTGCAGATAGTACATACTACTGCGACTGAGTGTTGGTGTTGGAGAGGGTGGGTGCTTGTGGATGTGGTATCAGTCAAGCGGGCTGCTTCGTCCTGAATGAAGTCAAGCTTCTTGTGTTGTTGGAACTGCACTCATCCAGGCAAGTGGGGAGTTTCTGTCACACTGCTGACTTGTGCCTTGTAGATGATGGAGGTTTAGGGGAGTCAGGAGGTGAGTTACTCACCACAGTATTCCTAGCCTCTGACCTGCTCTTGTTGTGACTGTGGTGAGTCCAGTTGAGTTTCTGCTCACTGGTAACCCCCAAGATATTGACAATGGGGAAGTTGATGATGGGTTAAGCTTACGGTTAGGGTTAGAGTGTGAATTAAATTGTCTCTTACACTGCACAAGCCAAAATCATTTCTAGTGTGTGTTACCTTCCACTTGTCAGCCCAAGTCTGGATGTTGTCCAGATCTTGTTGCATTTAAACGTAGACTACTTCAGAATCTGAGAACTTGAAAATGGTGCTGAACATTGTGCCGTTATTGATGAACACCCCCATTTCTGACCAAATGGTGGAGGGAAGGTCATTGAAGCAGCTGAAGATGGTTGGGCCGAGGGAACTTGTCGAGATGTCCTGGAGCTGAGATGACTGATTCCCATGAACCACAACCGGTGCAGTTCTAGTTCCCACACCACAAGAAGGATGTGATTGCACTGTAAAGAATGCAGAAGTGATTCCCCAGGCTGATGCCTGCGATGGAGAAGTTTAGCCAGGGTGGATAAAGCACTGACTGTTGTTTTGTTTGGAGCAGAGAAGGTTGGGGGTGGGGGCTGGATTGAGGTGTATATGACTCTGAGGAGCATGGGCAGGGTGGATAGAAAGTAGCTGTTCCCCTTAAAGAGTCAAGAGCACCGTGACATAAAATCCTGCCTATCATTTTGAAATTTAGCAAGAATAATGAGGGATTTATTCTCACCCAGAGGGTGGTAGGGGCATGGAGTACACTGCCTGAGAGGATGGTTGAGGCGGGATACCTCAGGACCTTTAAAATGCACTTGGATGAGCACTTGACATGGCATAACATTCAAGACTGTGGGGTCAAATGTTGGAAAGTACAATTAGTGCAGGTAGGTCAGCACAGACATGATAGGCTGAAGGGCCTGTTCTATACTGTGTAACTAACTCCAGTGCAAATTCCTGAGATTCGGGGAATGGCTCCATAAATTGGAAAGCAGCAACATATAACTTTGTCATTCCAGAAATGAAAGTGAAGAAACTGGGAACTTGAGGTTAGTTTATTTGACATCAGAGCAATAAATGTTAGCACCTGCTAAGGATGTGGTAATGAGGTACAGAAAAGTCAGTGTGATTAGGTAGAATGGATATGACTTTCTGGAGAGATCTCTGGACAAAGGTAATGCGGACTGCTTTCAACAGTTGAAGGTTAATCACCGTCTCTTACAGTGACCTGTCAGCCCATCATTCCTGTACTGGCTCTTTGAAGCTATTATCCAATTAGACCCACTCCACTGCTATTTACCCTCAATCCTCTAAACTCTTCCCTTTCATGTATTTACTCAACTTCTTTCAAAGCAGCGCATTCCCCGTCGTAACAAGTCGCTGTGATAAATAAAATATAAAATATTGAAAATGACATGCCTGGATTATTTAATAAGTTATGTGATTTTCTGGTCTTTATCCTCCTCATGCCTGTCTGCGCATGCTCCCCTTGGGGCAGCTAGCTCCTTGCATCCCAACTCTTTGGAAATTCCAGGCAGATTTAGAGATAACAAAGTGTGGGGCTGGATGAACACAGCAGACCAAGCAGCATCTTAGGAGCACAAAAGCTGACGTTTCGGGCCTAGACCCTTTGTCAGAGAGGGGGATGGGGAGAGGGTTCTGGAATAAATAGGGAGGGAGGGGGAGTTGGACTGAAGATGGATAGAGGAGAACATAGGGCAGAGGATACAGGAGATACAATTACCACCTTGCAGATGACACTAAAAGTGCAGGTGTAGTGGGCAGCAAAGCAAGTTACCTCCGAATACAATGGGCCCTTGATCAGATGGGCTGAAGAATGGCAGAGAGTGTTTAACCTAAATAAATGTGAGGTGCTGCATTTTGGAAAGGCGAGTCAGGGCAGGACTAATGGTAGGGCCCTGAGGAGTGATGCTGAACAAAGACACCTTGGAGTGCAGGTTCAGAGTTCCTTGAAAGTGGAGTCACAGGTAGATAAGGTAGAGAAGGTGGTGTTTGGTATGCTTGCCCTTGTTGGTCAGTGCATTGAGTACAGGAGCTGGGAGGGTCGTGCTGTGGCTGTGCAGGACATTGGTTCGGCCACTTTTGGAATACTGTGTACAGCTGTGAGTGGCTGGTTTATTAGTACACAGACATTTCATTACCGCGCTGGGTAACGTCATCAGTGCAGGCTGTGATGAAGTGTCGTGTTTTCCTGCCTGGTTTTTAAACTCTGGGGTCTGTTGGAGTTGATTACCACATTTCTGGTTTTTCTTTGTGGTGGTGTGTGTGTAGGGTCTAATTGTGTGTGTTTGTCAGTGGAGAGTCAAGTGTCTACTCAAGAACTTCAAATACTGCAGTTCTGGCCACCCTCCTATAGGAAGGATATCCTTAAAATTGAGAGGATTCAGGAAAGATTCACAGATATGTTGCCAGAGTTGGGGGCGTTGGAGCTACAGGGAGAGGCTGAATCGGCTGGGGATGCTTTCCCTGGAGTGTCGGAGGCTGAGGGAGGTTTATAAAATCATGAGGGGCATAGATAGGGTGAATATTCAAGGTCTTTTTCCCACGGGGTGGGGGAGTCCAAAACTCGGATAGGTTTAAGGTGAGAGGGGAAAGATCTAAAAGTGACCTAAGGGGCAACTTGCTCACACAGAGGGTGGTGAGTGTGTGGGATGAGTTGCCAGAGGACGTGGTGGAGGCTGGCACAGTTACAGCATTTAAAAGGCACCTGGATGGAGATGTGAATAGGACGGCTTTAGAGTGATAACAAGGTGCAGAGCTGGATGAACACAGCAGGCCAAGCAGCATCTTAGGTGCACAAAAGCTGATGTTTCGGGCCTAGGCCCTTCATCAGAAATGGGGGAGGGGAAAAGGGTTCTGAAATAAATTGGGGGGGGTGGAGGCGGATCAAAGACGGATAGAGGAGGAGATAGATGGAGAGGAGACAGTCTGGAGGGAGGAGGGTAACTTCTTTGGGTTAGGCATCCTGAGAAGAGCTTCGCCGTGAGGATAAAATTGTATCAGAGATAATGGGAACTGCAGATACTGGAGAGTCCGAGATAACAAAGTACAGAGCTAGATGCTGCTTGGCCTGCTGTGTTCATCCAGCTTCACACCTTGTTATCTCGGATTCTCCAGCATCTGCAGTTCCTACTATCTCCGATGCAGGGGTTAGAGGGATATGAGCCAAATGCTGGCAAATAGGACTAGATTTATGTAGGATACCTGATCAGCATGGACAAGCTGGATTGAAGGGTCTGTTTCCCTGAAGTATATCTCTGTGACTCTATGACTCCTACTTCACTGCTATCTGAGGTAGAGAGGTACAAAAGTTTCCAATCTTCCAAGAAGATACAAAATGATCAATTCAGTAAAAAATGGGTGGCCCCTAATTTTAAGTCTGTGTGTTCCTGGTTCTAGACTGACCCACAAGAGGGAGCATCCTTCCCTGACAACCTTGTCAAGACCTTTCAGGATCTGATACACTTCAATCCAATCACCCCTCACTTTTCTAAACCTCAGTGAGAACAAGCCCTGTCTATCCAACTTTTCCCATCAGATGACCCACTTATTCCATGTGTCAGTCCAGTAAATCTCCTGTGAACCTTCTCCAACCCATTTTCATCCTTCCTTAAAAAAGTGATTGAAAATGCGCACAGTGGTTCCCAGTGAATGCCCTGTCTAACTCTAGCGTAGCATTCTTTTCTGTTGATAAGGGATGGCATCACATGAATGTTTTGAATCACTTGCTGTACCTGTGTACTAATATTTTGTGACACATGCACTGGAACGTCTTGAATCCTGTGCCCCTCAGCATTCTGCCGCCATTCTCTGTTCAAGTAAGAATCCCTTCTTCTTATTCTTCCTGTTTTCCCACATTCCACTCTGGCTACCACATCTTTTTTCTCCCTCACATCAAAACAGGAGGGGGTTGCTCTGGGAGTCCTCAACACTGACTCCAGACTCACTGAAGTCTCATGGTTTCAGGTTAAACATGGGCAAGGAAACCGCCCGCTGATTAACGCAGACCGCCCTCCCTCAGCTGATCAATCATTGCTGCTCTAAGTAGAACAAATACTTGAAAAATCAGCGAAACTAAGAACAGGACGAGGCCATTCAGACCTTTGAGCCTGTTCTGCCATTCAATGTGATCATGGCTGATCATCCAACTCAATAGCCTGTTCCCGCTGTACCCTCCCAACATCCTTTGATCCCTTTAGCCCCAAGAGCTATATCCAACTCCAGCTTGAAACCACACGCTATTTCAGCCTTAATTGGAGCAGATAGGTCAGTCCAGAGAGGATGGACAGGTCTGGTGGGGGGGTTGGGGTGGGGTGAGATGGGATGGGGTGAGGTTAGTAGGAAGGAAATGGAGGTGGGAGGAGGGGATAGGTGAGAGGAAGAACAGGTTAGGGAGACAGGGACGAGCTGGGCTGGTTTTGCGATCCAGTGAGGGGAGGGGTGATTTTGAAGCTGGTGAAGTCCACATTGATACCATTGGGCTGCAGAGTTCCCAAGCGGAATATGAGTTGCTGTTCATGCAACCTTCGGGTGGCATCATTGTGGCACTGCAGGAGGCCCATGATGGACATGTCATCTAAAGAATGGGAGGGGGAGTGGAAATGGTTTGCGACTGGGAGGTGCAGTTGTTTATTGCGAACAGAGCGGAGGTGTTCTGCAAAGCGGTCCCCAAGCCTCCGCTTGGTTTCCCCAATGTAGAGGAAGCCACACCAGGTACAGTGGATGCAGTATACCACATTGGCAGATGTGCAGGTGAACCTCTGCTTAATGTGGAAAGTCATCTTGGGGCCTGGGATAGGGGTGAGAGAGGAGGTGTGGGGGCAAGTGTAGCATTTCCTGCGGTTGCAGGGGAAGGTGCCAGGTGTGGTGGGGTTGGAGGGCAGTGTGGAGCGAACACGGGAGTCACGGAGAGAGTGGTCTCTCCAGAAAGCAGACAGGGGTGGAGATGGAAAAATGTCTTGTGTGTTGGGGTCGGATTGTAGATGGCACAACCAGCCCAGCTCTTCCCCTCCACCCACTGCATCCCAAAACCAGTCCAACCTGTCTCTGCCTCCCTAACCTGTTCTTCCTCTCACCCATCCCTTCCTCCCACCCCAAGCCGCACCTCCATCTCCTACCTACTAACCTCATCCCACCTCCTTGACCTGTCCATCTTCCCTGGACTGACCTATCCCCTCCCTACCTCCCCACCTATACTCTCCTCTCCACCTATCTTCTTTTCTCTCCATCTTCGGTCCTCCCCCTCTCTCCCTATTTATTCCAGTTCCCTCTCCCCATCCCCCTCTCTGATGAAGGGTCTAGGCCCAAAACGTCAGCTTTTGTGCTCCTGAGATGCTGCTTGGCCTGCTGTGTTCATCCAGCCTCACATTTTATTATCTTGGATTCTCCAGCATCTGCAGTTCCCATTATCAACAGAGAACAGTACATGCCTTTTGGCCCACGATGCTTTGCTGTCGTACTATCCTACTCTAAGGCCAAACTACTCTGCCTGCCCTAAGTTGTACTATCGTCCATTGTACTATCGTCCATCTGCCTATCCAAGAGTTGCTTGAATGTCCGTAATGTATTTGACTCTACTATCACTGCTGGCAGCGCACTCCATGTACCCACCACTCTGTAAAGTACCTACCTCTGACATCTCCCCGTACCTTCCTCCAATCACCTTAAAATTACATCGCCTCAAACTAGTCACTCCCACATCATCTTGTACACCTCTATCAAGTCACCTCTCATCCTTTTTCACTCCCATGAGGTAAGCTTCCCTCAACTTTTCCTCGTAAGGCCTACTTCCAATCTGGGCAGCATCCTGGTAATTCTCCTCTTAAAGCTTATTTAAAGCTTCCACATCCTTCCTATAATGAGGTGACCAGAACTGAGCACAATATTCCAGAGATAGCAAGGTGTAGAGCTGGATGAACACAGTGGGCCAAGCAGCATTAGAGGAGCAGGAAAGCTGATGTTTCGGGCCTAGATCCTTCAGAAAATATTCCAAGTATGGTTTAACCAGGGTTTTATAGAGCTGCAGCATAACCTCATGGCTTTTAAACTCAATTCCCCCATCAATGAAAGCCAACACACCATACGCCTTCGTTACAACCCTATCAACTTGGGTAGCGACTTTGAGGGATCCTGGACATGGACCCTGGGATCAAGAATCCTGTCAACCCTGTACTCTGCATTCAATTTTGAACTTCCAAAATGAATCACCTCACACTTTTTTGAGTTGAATTCCATCTGCCACTTCTTTGCCCCATTCTGCATCCTGTCAATGTCCCATTGCCACCTACAACAGCCCTCCACACTAACCACAAATCCACCAACCTTCATGTCATTGGCAAACTTACCAACCCACCTTCCACTTCCTCATCCAAGTCATTTATAAAAATCACAAAGAACAGAGGTCCCGGAACAGATCCCTGCGGAACGCCACTGGTCACCAAGCTCCAGGCTGAATACTTTCCATCTACAACCACCCTCTGTCTTCTATTGGACAGCCAATTCTGTATCCAAACAGCCAGGTTTCCCTGAATCCCATGCCTCCTTACTTTATGAATGAGCCTACCATGGGGAACTTTATCAAATGCCTCAAAATCCATATCCATCATATCCACTGCTCTGTCTTCAATGTGTTTTGTCACATCCTCAAAGAATTCAATAAGGCTTGTGAGGCATGGCCAGCCCCTCAAAAAGCCATGTTGACTATGTTGAATCAAACTATGTTTTTCTAAATAATCATAAATACGATCTCTCAGAATCCTCTCCAAGAATTTGCCCACCATAGACGTAAGACTGACTGGTCTGAAAACTCCCAGGATTATCGCTATTCCTTTTCTTGAACAAGGGAGTAACATTTGCCATCCTCCAATCATCTGGTACTACTCCAGTGGACAGTGAGGATGCAAAGATCATCGTCAAAGGGGCAGCAATCTCTTCCTTCGCTTCTTATAGTAACGTTGGGTATATCCCGTTTGGCCCAGGGGACTTATCTATCCTCATGTTTTCAAAATTTCTAGCACGTCCTTCTTCTGAACCAACCTGTTCGAGCATATCAGCCTACTTCATACTGTCTTCACAAACTACAAGGTCCCTCTTACTAGTGAATACTGAAGCAAAGTCATTAAGGACCTCCCCTACCTCCTCCAACTCCAAGCACAAGTTCCCTCCACTATCACTGATCGCTCTACCTTCACTCTGGCCATCCTCTTGTTCCTCACACAAGTATAGAATGCCTTGGGGTTATCCTTAATCCTACCCACCAAGGTTTTTCCATAGCCCCTTTTCTTTCCTAAGCCCATTATTCAGTTCCCTCCTGGCTACCTTGTAACCCTCTAGAGCCCTGCCCAATCCTTGCTTCCTCAACCTTAAGTAAGCTTCCTTCTTCCTCTTGACTAGGTGTTCCACATGTCTTGTTATCCAAGGCTCCTTCACCTGTTCCTTCCCTTGCTTCAGTGGGACAAACCTATCCAGTACTTGTAGCAAATGCTCCCTAAACAACCTCCACACTTCTGTCGTGCATTTCCCTGAGAACATCTGTTCCCAATTTATGCTCCGCAGTTCTTGCCGAATAGCAATGTAATTCCCCCTCCCCCAATTAAATACTTTCCTATACCATCTGCTCCTATCCCTCTCTATGACTACAGTCAAGGTCATGGAGTTGTGATCACTATCACCAAAATGCTCTCCCACTGAGAGATCTGACACTTGGCCTGGTTCATTGCCAAGCACCAAATCCAATATGGTCTCCCCTCTAGCCGGCCTATCTACATATTGAGTCAGAAATCCTTCCTGGACACACCTGAGCACACCTGCTCCATCCAAACCATTTGCACTTAGGAGGTTGCAATCTGTACTACAGAAGTTGAAGTCACCCATGTCAACAGTTTGCCCCCTCAGTCCAAAGATGTGCAGGGTAAGTGGATTGGCTATGCTAAATTGCCAGTTGTGCCCAGGGATGTTTAGAATAGGTGGCTTAGGCAAGGGAAATGCAGGGGTAGGGGAATGGGTCTCGGTGGGATGGTCTTCAGAGGAGCAGTGTGAACTTGTTGGGTGGAATGGCCTGTTTCCACATTGTAGGGATTTTATGATTCCAACAGCTCTATTACTTCTGCACCTTTCCAAAATCTGCCTCCCAATCTGTTCCTCAGTGTCTCTGTGGGTATTGGGGCAGAGGGGTTGGGGTCTATAGAAAACTCCCAATGAAGTGACTGCTGCTTTCCTGTTTCTGAGTTCCACCCATACTGACTCAGTGCACAAACCCTTCTCCAAGACCTCCCTTTCTGAAGCTAATTATCAATGCCACTGCCCCACCTCTTTTACCTCCCTCTCTATTTCTTTTGAAACAACTGTACCCCGGAACATCCAACAATCATTCCTGCTTCTGTGTTATCCAAGCCTCTGTAATGGCCGCAACATCGTAATTCCAAATACTGATCCGTGCTCTGAGTTTATCACCCTCATTCCTGACACTTCTTGCATTAAAATAAATTCACTTCAACCCGTCACACTGACTGCAACTTTGCCGTATCAACTATCTGTTCTTCCTCACAGACTCTCTGCATGCTGTTATCTACCTGGACACCAGCTACCCCATCCTCTGATCTATAGCTCTGGTTCCCATCCCCATGCCAACCCAGTTTTAAACCCTCCCGAAGAGCTCTAGCAAACCTCTCGCCCAGCATATTGGTGCCCCTCCAGTTCAGGTGCAACCCGTCCTTCCAGTACAAGCCCCACCTTCCCCAGAAGGTATCTCAATGATCCACAAACCTGAAGCCCTCCCTCCTGCACCAGCTCTATAGCCACTTTACAAGAGGCTGTTAGAAACCAGGGAATTACAGACAGGGAGTGTCCCATCAGGGGTAGAGAAGTTATTGGAGAAAATTCTGAATGAGATAATTGATCTCTACTTCAAGAAGCAAGTTTAATCAGGGATAACAAGCATGAATTTGTCAGAGGAAGGTGATGTCTTTAAAAATATCTGAATTTTCGAGAAACTGACAGTGTGTTTGGATGAGGATAGTGCAGTTGATATAGTTTAAGCAGACTTCAGCAAAACTTCATCATCATCAGGCAGATTCTTCACTTGCGAAGATCAGTTGGGAAGCGACTTGTCAGTGATTTCGTTGGCACAACCGTTGGTGGCTGTAGAGTCCTATCCTGGACCTGCAGATCCTGGGGCAGTGCGGGCAGGGGAATGCTCTGGACAGCGGGGTTTGAGATGAGGGCTCCTTCCTGCGTTTCTGTCTGTCCTCTGAAGCTGCTCTCCTCGAACATTCGAACTCCTCCGTCGCCGTCGTAGTTTTCTTCCGCCATGCGTCTCTGTCAGAGGCCAGCTTTTGCCATTTCGATGAGGCGATGCTGGCCTGAGACAGCTGTTACTTCAGATGGTCCTTGTAGCGCTTGCGAGGGGCACCGCGGTTTCTTTTGCCATCGCAGAGTTCCCCCAAGAACACTGTCTTGGGTATTCTGGTGTTGTCCATCTGCAATACGTGACCCAACCATCGAAGTTGCTTCAGGAGAAGGGTCACTTCGATGCTGGGGAGCCGGGCCTTTTCCAGCACTTCGTTGTTGGAGACGCGGTCCTGCCAGGTGATGCCCCATACAGAGCGCAGGCAATGTTGGTGGAATCGTTCCAGCAGCCACATCTGTTTCCGATACAGAACCCAGGCCTCAGAGCCATAGAGCAGTGCGGTGATGACCACGGCCTTGAATATATAGTTTAAGCAGACTTCAGCAAAACTTCAACAAGGTCCGAAAATAAATGTCCAGGGTAACTTGGTAAGTTAGATCCAAAGTTGGTTTGGTGACAGGACGCAGAGAGTGGTGATAGAAGGGTGTTTGTGTCTGGAGCCTGGTGTGCAGTGGCATACCACTGGGATCAGTGCTGGGTCCCTTTATTATCGGTGATAGAAATGGTATAGAAGAAAATGTGGAGGGGATTCATTTACAGATGACAGGTTGAGTGGTTGACAGTGAGAAGAAAGGCTACAGGAGGATATAAACAGATTGGGCAGATCAGTGGCAGGTGGAATTTAATGCTGATAAATGTGAAATGATGATCTTCGGAAGAAGGAACAAGACAAGGTAGTATTGATGAATGGCAGGACACAAGGAAGCTCCGAAGAACAGAGGGATCTTGAGGTGCTCATCCACAGACCCCGAAGGTGGTCAGACAGGTCAATAGGGTAGTTAAGAAGGCATTTGGGATACATACCCTTACCAGTCGTGGCGTCAAGCCTAAGAGCAAGGAGGTTATGCTGAAGCTGTACAGAGAGGTCACAGCTGGAGAGCTGCGTGCAGATCTGCTCTCCATACTATCGGAAGGTTGTGACTGCACTGGACCGGGTGCAGAAAAGATTCACCAAGATGTTGCCTGAGGTGGAGCATTTCAATGATAAAGGGAGGCTGGAAAGACTCAGGTTGTTTTCTTTAGAGTGGAGAAGTTTGAGGGGGGGTCCTGATTAAAGTGTAGAAGACTACGAGAGGCGTGGATGTAAACCCACTGTTCCCCTTACTTGAAGCGTTAAGGATAAGGGGACGTAATTTTAAAATGGAAGGCAGGATGTTTAGAGGGAATTTGAGGAGTTACTTTTAGCCGGAGGGTGGGAGGAAACTGGAATGCACTGGGAGGATATTCAAAATAGGAACCTCACCACCTTTAAAAAGTACTCAGATGAACACTTGAAATGTCACGAGGCTGTGTGCCAAGTGCTGGAATTGGATTGTTAGGTTGGCACTGGCTTGATGGGTACCTTCTGTTCTGTATGACTATGATTCTATGACTCTCACAGTCGATGTGAAGTCACAGTTTAAGGCTATGGAGTAGACAATTTCAGATTGAGATGAGGAGAAATGTCTTCACCCCGAGAATGTGGAGCCTGTGGAATTCACTACCACAGAAACTAGTTGAGGCCAAGATAATTAATGTTTTCAAGAAGGAGTTAGACATTGTTCTTAGGACTGAGGGGTTAAAGGATACGGGGAGAAAGTGGGAACAGGGTAATGGATTGGACAATCAGCCATGATCATATTGAATGGCAAAGCAGGCTCGAAGTTCCTTATGAGGAATGGATACCCTCCCCCACCCCAACCCAGCTTCATCCTCAGCTTCATCCATAGATGCCAAACCAACAGACAACAAAACCAGTCCATACCAAAACCTGAAACTATAACCACCGCACCAGATGTAAAAAACACCTCAGAACTGACAGCCAGACTACTCAGACCGCGAGGAATCATGACAGCACACAAACCTACAGCCACACTGAGACAGCAACTGGCCAGGGTTAAAGACCCAATCGTAACCATGGACAGGATGAAGGTGGTTTACAAGGTGCCATGCAGAGACGGCACAAAACACCACATGGGACAAACAGGCAGACAACTAGCAAACCCATCCACAAACACCAGCCAGCAACTAAGCAACACAATCAGGTGTCCCTTGGTTTCAATTCACACAGACGAGAAAAGCCACACTTTCAACTGGGACAGCGCTACCATCATAGGATGCGCCAAACAGAGGACAGCCAGGGAATTCTTGAACACTTGGCATTCATCTGTGGACTCCATCAACAAACACATGGAATTAGACCTGATATACCGACCATTACAATAGACAATAGGTGCTGGAGTCGGCCATTCAGCCTTTCGAGCCAGCACCACCATTCATTATGATCATGGCTGATCATCCACAATCAGTATCCTGTTCCTGCCTTATCCCCATAACCCTTGATTCCACTATCTTTAAGAGCACTATCCATCTCTTTCTTGAAACTATCCGGAGAGTTGGCGTCCACTGCCTTCTGGGGCAGAGCATTCCCTATATCCACCACTCTCTGGGTGAAGAAGTTTTTCCTCAACTCTGTTCTAAATGGCCTACCCCTTATTTTTAAACTGTGTCCTCTGGTTCTGGACTCACCCATCAGCGGAAACGTACTTCCGGCCTCCAGATTGCCCGATTGTACAATGATTGTACAACGCACAGCCAGAGCAAGCCGCCACCGCAAGCAGCAAAAACCAGACCACATATAAATCCAAACTAGCACAGGACAACAGCACTTCACAGGAGGCTCCACAGCACTGAGGATGTCACCCAGTAAAGGGACAAAGCATCTATCAAACCTCCCACTGACATCTGCTGTTATACAGTAGATAAATAATCCTCTTTGTTTACTATTTGTTAAAGAGTAAGTTTGTTAGTGATCAGAAGAGTCATTTTATGATGAAACCTGGGTTGAATTGCTTTTGTCCCGATAAGCAATCAGTCAGGGAACTTGACCTGGTGGCTTACATGAAATGATCCGCATTTGTGGAATAGTGGGGCTCAATAATGGATGCACCCTTCCCATTTAATTCTGTATACTGAGAAAAGAACATGCTAAGATCATGGGAGGTAGGAGCAGAAATAGAACATTCAGCTCATTGAGTTTGCTCTGCCATTCAATGAGATCATCTCTAATCTCATAACCCTCTTAATTCCCTTACTGATTAAAAAATCTGCCATCCTTGAATATACTTCATGACCCAGCCTTGACCAACCTTCTGTGGTAAAGAATCCCACAGATTCACTATCTTCATCTCTGTCTAAAATGGGCAACCCCTTATTCTGAGATTAAACCCTCTAGCCCTGGGCTCTCCCACATCTACCCTGTCAAGTCCTCTAAGAGTTTTATATGTTTTAATACGGCCACCTCTCACTCTTCAAGAAGTCCATACTCGACCTATTTAGCCTTTCCTCGTAAGGCATTCCCTCCATACTTAGAACATAGAACATAGAACATAGAACAGTACAGCACAGAACAGGCCCTTCAGCCCACAATGTTGTGCCGACCATTGATCCTCATGTATGCACCCTCAAATTTCTGTGACCATATACATGTCCAGCAGTCTCTTAAATGACCCCAATGACCTTGCTTCCACAACTGCTGCTGGCAACACATTCCATGCTCTCACAACTCTCTGCGTAAAGAACCTGCCTCTGACATCCCCTCTATACTTTCCACCAACCAGCTTAAAACTATGACCCCTCGTGCTAGCCTCGTGCTTGGGATCAGTTGAGTGAACCTTCTCTGGACTGCTTCTGTAGTAGGTATATCTTTCATTAGATAAGGAGACAAAAACTGTTCACAGTATTTGGGTCAAGATCTGATTGGATCCTTGTATAGTTTTAGCAAAACTCCCTACTTTTATACACCATTCACTTTTAAATAAAGGCTAATATTTCATTTGCCTTCCTGATTACCCACTGAAGGTGTGTGTCAGCTTGTTACACTAACCTTTTGTAGCCCCCTCAATATTTAGTTTATGAATGTTTAAAATGCTATTAGTGTCAGAAGTCACACAAAACCAGGTTATAGTCCAACTGGTTTATTTGAAATCACAAGCTTGCGGAGCACTGCTCCTTTGCCAGGTGATTTTACCTGATGAAGGAGCAGCGCTCCAAAAACTCATGATTTCAAATATAACCTGGTGTCATGTGACTTCTGACTTTTTCCACCCAAGTCCAACACCAGCACCTCCACATCATTGCTACCTTCTACTTTGCAGACCGAAGCAAATAATTTATTCAACTCCTCTCTGGATCAGAAATTGGCTTGCTGAAAGAAGACAGAGGGTGGTAGTTGATGGGAAATGTTCATCCTGGAGACCAGTTACTAGTGGTGTACCGCAAGGGTCGGTGTTGGGTCCACTGCTGTTTGTCATTTTTATAAATGACCTGGATGAGGGCGTAGAAGGATGGGTTAGTAAATTTGCAGACGACACTAAGATCGGTGGAGTTGTGGATAGTGACGAAGGATGTTGTAGGTTGCAGAGAGACATAGATAAGCTGCAGAGCTGGGCTGAGAGGTGGCAAATGGAGTTTAATGCAGACAAGTGTGAGGTGATGCAGTTTGGTAGGAGTAACCAGAAGGCAAAGTACTGGGCTAATGGTAAGATTCTTGGTAGTGTAGATGAGCAGAGAGATCTCGGTGTCCATGTACACAGATCCTTGAAAGTTGCCACCCAGGTTGACAGGGCTGTTAAGAAGGCATACAGTGTTTTAGCTTTTATTAATAGAGGGATTGACTTCCGGAACCATGAGGTTATGGTGAAGCTGTACAAAACTCTGGTGCGGCCGCACTTGGAGTATTGTGTACAGTTCTGGTCACCGCATTATAAGAAGGATGTGGAAGCTTTGGAAAGGGTGCAGAGGAGATTTACGAGGATGTTGCCTGGTATGGAGGGAAGGTCTTACGAGGAAAGGCTGAGGGACTTGAGGCTGTTTTCGTTAGAGAGAAGAAGGTTGAGAGGTGACCTAATTGAGACATAAAATGATCAGAGGATTGGATATGCTGGATAGGGAGAGCCTTTTTCCTAGGATGGTGATGGCGAGCTTGAGGGGGCATAGCTTTAAATTGAGGGGTGAAAGATATAGGACAGATGTCAGAGGTAGTTTCTTTACTCAGAGAGTAGTAAGGGAATGGAACGCTTTGCCTGCAACGGTAATAGATTCGCCAACTTTAGGTACATTTAAGTCGACATTGGATAAGCATATGGATGTACATGGAATAGTGTAGGTTAGATGGACTTTAGATCGGTATGACAGGTCAGCACAACATTGAGGGCTGAAGGGCCTGTACTGTGCTGTAATGTTCTATGTCCTCTGCCACTTCCGGGATTCTTGTTATTAATTTCTCCAGCCTCAGTCTCAAAGCAGCTTATGTTCATTTTGGCCTCTATTTTCCATTTTTATATATTTGAAGAAGCTCCTGTCTGCCTTGATGTTACTTCGCAAGTTTTCCCTCATTAGTTATCTTCTCCTTGCTTCTTTTGGTCATCTTTTCTTGATTTTTAAAACCTCCCTCCTCTGGCTTATCACTGACACTATATGTTTTTGTTTCTTTCAATTTGATACAATTCTTAACTTCCCTCGTGAGCCATGATTTGCTGTTTACTTCCTAGAATCCTTTTTCCTCACTGTGGTATATCTTTGCTGTGAGTCATGAACTGTACCATTTTCTTCCTTTTATTTTAAACTCCTTTCTCATTCCACTCCAGTTAACACTGCCCTCATTTCTTTGTAATTACCCATATTTCTGTTTAGCACATTTGTTTCTGACACACGTTTCTCCCTCTCAAACAAAATACTAAATTCTACCACGTTATGGTCACCGTTTCTAAGCAGATGTTTTATTCTACATCATTTGTTAAGCCTGTGTCATTGCACATCACCAGATGCAAAACACCCTGATCTCTGTTTGGCTCTATAGCGTGTTATTTGAGGAAACTGTCCTGAATACACTCAATGAATTAGTCCCAGTCACTACTTCTGCCAAACTGGCAATCCCAATCTCCATGAAGATTAAAGTCACCCATGATAAGGTACTGCCTTTAGTGCAGCTGCCATTAACTGCTGATTTACTCTTTGACCCACCCTATAGTTATTGTTCGGGGGTCTACAGTCTACTCCTGCCAAAGTTCCACTGAGAACAATTTGGAGTTGGTGGTCAGAGCTGCAGTGTGGAACAAGCGTGGGCTGGATGTGACATGTGTTACTGCTCAGGGTTCTGTTCACGGCAGAAAGAACAAACACTTCCTTTGTATCCACAGAATAATTGACAGCCATTCGCTGGTTCACTTATCAGGGCAATGTCCTGAAAAATCAAAGTCATTCTACTCAGTTTAAAATTTAAACATCACCTTGTATTTAACTGTCAATCATCATTAACTGCTACATTCGCCATCATAATGCCTGTACCAAAGGCCATTTCTCAACTAGCCAGCATTCTTCTTTCAAACAGCATTACTCCGTTTTGCCCTTTAAATTGCTATTCTTGTGAATTGTCCTGATGAGTGCAAGATGAAAAGCTTTGGCAACATGTTATTTTTTAATGATACTCAAGTCCTGTCGTCAGGAACTCCACGTGGAGTAAGATTGTGGGTGTGAGCGGCACTTGACTTGATTCATGGCAATGCTTGATGATCTGTTTGTAAGTTCAAGGAAACAATCATGGAACCAGAGAGTATTCTGAAGAGGAAAGAGCGTGGTTTGAAGCTTATGAGATGGTCATTAGAGAGGCAGTGAATTCTGAAAGTTTTGTTTTTTCCATAATCTGAACTCCCATTGATTCCTAGCTGCCTGTCTGTCCTGAATGAAAATGAGACACAGTATTGTCAATGGAACTTTGATGGATCTGGATGGGAATACCAGGTGATGGCTGGTCCTGTCTTCATCTTCATTTTCACCTTCACAGGTCAGTACCTCGATAAAACAAATCAAATTTGTCAGACTTGTTGATTCAATCAGTCTGGTGGGCAGCCCAGCCTGTCCTCACCTTGACAAGGTCTCCTGTTAGTTGTCAGTGAGCAGGAACCTCATTCTCCTCTGGCCCCTGTTAAGGTCTGGTTTGGATTGTGCTGTGAATTCACACCACACACCAACTGCGAAACCAGAGATTCTCCATTGGTTCAAATCTTCCCTTTAGCTTGTGCTGCAATGTCTTTCTGCTCTCTCTCTCTCCCTCTGTGTTTTTACCCCAGGGATTTTCATTGGATTTGTGGCGGATTCAGTCAATCGGAAGAATTTCCTGTCTGCCAGCCTCTTCCTCTGGAGCCTTATGACACTGCTGATGGGCTTTGCCAAGCATTACTGGCACCTGGTGATTCTGCGCTTTGGCCAAGGCATCAGGTGATGACTGTGCCCTCCACGCTCTCATACCCTAACCGAGTGTGCCCCCCTGACCCTGTCCCCACTACCGTGCCCCTTCCCCATCCCTGCCCCTATTACTGTGGCTCCTGGGTGTAATTGAGTGATCTGACAGTGGGGGCAGAGTATTCTGGAGGGTGAGGGTGAGGGGGGAGTTGTCTGATGGTGAGGGGTGGAGGAGTTGTCTCACCTTAAACCTGTGGCTATTGAGTAGGTTCTGGCCTAACCTAACGGTCTTGGAGAGACTATAGAGGAGAGTTACAGGAACAGGAATGAGGGACTGCAGGGAATGTGGTGAGACTGGAGACTCTGGGATTGTCCTCCCTGGAGCAGGTTAAAGGGAGATTTAATCAAGGTGTTCAAAATCAAGGTAGGGTCTGACTGAGTCAATGAGGAGAAACAGCTTCCAGGGGCAGGAGGATCAGTGACCAAAGGGGCACCGATTTGAAGGGAATCTGTAAAAGAATCAGAGGGGGAGAGGAGGGAAATGTGGGAGTTGTTGCGATCTGGACCACGCTGCCTGAGAGGATGATAGGGAGCAGGTACTTTCACGAAGGCGAGCACTGGTTAGAAGTTTAAAGGGGAAAGAATTGTGGGCAAAAGTGGATGTGATTGATTGGATGGGTCTTTCAAAGAGCTGGCAAAGGGACAGTGGGCTGAATGGCCTGTTGTGGTGCTGGAAGATTCTGGGAGATTGTGGAGAATTGACATTTGCTGTTTGATGATCTGTTTTACAGTGAGGCCGGGTGCACTCCATTTGCTGTCAGTCTGATTGTGGATTATTTCCCAAAGGAATCACGAGGCTCAGCCATGGGCTTCTATAACTGGGGCATCTACGCTGGCTATAGCCTCTCATACGCTATCGGCAACTATGTCACCAGAGCCAACATCCTGGGGCAGGTAAGCTTTGAGTCTGATGCCATCAGCACCATCAGAACCAGCAGGTGTGGCTGGAACACCTGGCGTTATGGCTGGGAGAGAGTTAGGCCTCACCATCAAACACTGCCTCTTGGTGAGTAGACCTCAGAGCACAGAATCACAAAGGTACAGTCCTCCAGAGCAGTGACGCAGCTGAAAATACCTTCAAAACTAAGCTCCTGCTCTTCACAGCCCTCCATAGGAGAGAGTATGGGAAATAGCAGTAGGACTAGGCCATGTGGCCCCCCTCAAGCCTGTTTAACCATCAACTTGATCATCACAAATCTCAACAGCATTTTACCACACTATCCCCCAATCCCCTGACCTTTAATGTCCACAAAACAAATATCTCAAAGAAATAAAGTCATGGAAAGCACATAATGTCAAAGCTATGAAAACAAATGCTGCATCTTGATATATTAAACTGGAAATAATTTACCAAAATTCAAAAGCCAATTTAAACAAATCCTTTAGAAGTTGTCTCGAACTGTCAGAACCTTGCTCATGACTCTCCACAGTTCATTTTAAGAATGTGTCGATCTAATCTGGAACGTGATATAAAGATGATTGATATATCATTCTCTCAAATTCATTTGGAAAAGTAACAACCTAGTATTGGGACAACAGTTGGGGTTGGCGGGCGCGCGGTTAGTTGAGAGAAGGAGGGGAAGAACTCAATTTAAAAGAGGAACAAAAACAGAAGTTGCTGGAAAAGCTCAGTAGCTCTGGCAGCACCTGTGAGGGAAAAAAACAGAGTTAATGTTTCGGGTCCACTGACCCCTCCTCACCGGACCCGAAACATTAACTCTGTTTTTTCCTTCAGAGATGCTGCCAGAGCTACTGAGCTTTTCCAGCAACTTTGTTTTAGTTCCTGATTTACTGCGTCCGCAGTTCTTTTGGTTTCAATGTAAAAGATCCCAGATTCATTGGTCGCAGGAAGAGCAGGGAATGTTCCCACCCTCTCCCTATCCAGCAGCACCATGTTCTGTGGCAAGTATTCACCGTCCAGCCAGCAGCGAGGAAACAGACACACAAGTAATCACAAAATAATCTGTCTATGGGATCTTGCTACACTCAGATTGGCTGCCCACATTGCAACAGTCACCACAAGTCAGAAGGCACTCCATTGGCTGTAAAGTGCTTTAAGATGCTCTGTGATTGAATGTTGCATTGGGCAGAGTGATGGAAATAAAGCTGTACAGCATAGAAACAGACCCTTTGGTCCCATCTGTCCATGCTGACCAGGTATCCTAAATTCATTTAGTCCCGTTTGCCAACATTTGGGCCATATCCCTCTTAAGCCCTTCCTATCCATATCCCCACCGAGATGCCTTTTAAATGCCGTAATTGTACCAGCCCCCACCACTTGCTCGGGCAGGAGGGGGGTTAACAGGAAGCTGCTGTTGGTAACTCACCAGTACCTCCCCCTGGCTTGATGGGGTCGCCATTAGTCTGTAAAGATTGTAATGAGGTCAGCCAGGGAGATCTTATAGAAAGTGAGTTCCTTGACTGGGGCTGTTAACCTGGACCAATCAGGGAGCCCTGGCTGACAGATATAAACCAGAGTGTCAGACATCCTGCTGACTCTGAGGGAGAAGGGCCTCAGCCCAAAACGTCAGCCTTTCTGCTCCTCTGATGCTGCTTGGCCTGTTGTGTTCATCCAGCTCTACGCCTTGTTATCTCAGAGGGAGCTGGGTCAGTGAGAAGGGCTCTCCACGTGTAAATACATGGTGATTTTGTGATGAGATACTGGCCTCTGTGCAGTTATTTCAAACCCAAGTCTAATCTAACCACCATGAAGGAAGAGAAACTAACTCAGAGCTAAATAAAGATTTAGAGAGAGATGTTGGATTCCACGAGTGGGGATTTTCTAATGATGAAGAGGGACTTTCTCATCCTTTGTTCTTCCTCAGGGTTGGAGATGGTCATTTATTGTCAGTGCCATCCCAGGATTTATTGTCAGTGCCATCGTGCTGCTCAGTGTTCGTGAATTGCCGAAGGAGAAGGGAAACACCGAGATAACACCCAGAGACAGCCTCAAGCTGAGCATTGGACAGAAAATGCTGCATGGTCTGAGGCCATTCATCACACCATCCCTCCTGTTCCTATGCATCGCTGGGTCAATCAGAAATGCAGGTAATTGAGAGGCACAGAGAGATCAGCATTTAAACAACACCTACACTGCCTAGCGAGTTTTGAGAAGATTTGTAGCTCAGGTTGAGGTTCTGGATGTGAGTTTGCTCGCTGAGCTGGAAGGTTAGTTTTCAGACGTTTCGTCACCATTCTAGGTAACATCATCAGTGAGCCTCTGATGAAGCACTGGTGTTATGCCCAGCTTTCTAACCCTAAACAGATAAATGGAAAGCGGGACATAACACCAGCGCTTCGTCGGAGGCTCACTGATGATGTTACCTAGAAAGGTAACGAAACGTCTGAAAACTAACCTTCCAGCTCAGCGAGCAAACTCACATCCAGAAATTACACTGCCTTTTTATAACAGGCTTGAGAGAAGTTAAAATGTTTCACAATGCCTTGGGAAATTCGAGCCGAAACAATCTAACCCTTTAATACCCACCCAATCTAATCCCACTCCCCTCACTGATTCCCCACCCCCTTTAATACCCACCCAGTCTAATCCCACTCCCCTCACTGATTCCCCGCCCCCTTTAATACCCACCTAGTCTAATCCCACTCTGCCCCTCACACCCCACTCCCTTTAATACCCACCTAGTCTAATCCCACTCCCCTCACTGATTCCCCACCCCCTTTAATACCCACCCAGTCTAATCCCACTCCCTCACTGATTCCCCACCCCCTTTAATACCCACCCAGTCTAATCCCACTCCCCTCACTGATTCCCTGCCCCCTTTAATACCCACCCAGTCTAATCCCACTCCCCTCACTGATTCCCCGCCCCCTTTAATACCCACCCAGTCTAATCCCACTCTGCCCCTCACTCCCCACTCCCTTTAATACCCACCTAGTCTAATCCCACTTTCCCCCCCACTCCCAGCTCCCTTTAATACCCACCCAGTCTAATCCCACTCTCCCCCTCACTCCCCGCTCCCTTTAATACCCACCCAGTCTAATCCCACTCTCCCCCTCACTCCCCGCTCCCTGTAATATCCCACCCAGTCTAATCCCACTCTCCCCCCTCACTCCCCGCCCCCTTTAATACCCCACCCAGTCTAATCCCACTCTCCCCCCTCACTCCCCGCTCCCTGTAATATACCACCCAGTCTATTCCCACTCTACCCCTCACTCCCCGCTCCCTTTAATATCCCACCCAGTCTATTCCCACTCTCCCCCTCACTCCCCGCTCCCTGTAATATCCCACCTAGTCTAATCCCACTCTCCCCCTCACTCCCCGCCCCCTTTAATATCCCACCCAGTCTAATCCCACTCTCCCCCTCACTCCCCGCTCCCTTTAATACCCACCTAGTCTAATCCCACTCTCCCCCTCACTCCCCGCTCCCTTTAAGACCCACCTAGTCTAATCCCACTCTCCCCCTCACTCCCCGCCCCCTTTAATATCCCACCCAGTCTAATCCCACTCTCCCCCTCACTCCCCGCTCCCTTTAATACCCACCTAGTCTAATCCCACTCTCCCCCTCACTCCCCACTCCCTTTAATACCCAGCCAGTCTAATCCCACTCTCCCCCTCACTCCGCGCTCCCTGTAATATCCCACCCAGTCTAATCCCACTCTCCCCCTCACTCCCCGCTCCCTGTAATATCCCACCCAGTCTAATCCCACTCTCCCCCTCACTCCCCACTCCCTTTAATACCCACCCAGTCTAATCCCACTCTCCCCCTCACTCCCCGCTCCCTGTAATATCCCACCCAGTCTAATCCCACTCTCCCCCCAACTACCCACTCCCTTTAATATCCCACCCAGTCCTATCCCACTCTCCCCCCTCACTTCCCACTCCCTTTAATACCCCACCCAGTCTAATGCCACTCTCCCCCTCACTCCCCGCCCCCTTTAATATCCCACGCAGTCTCATCCCACTCTCCCCCTCACCCCCCCGCTCCCTTTAATATCCCACCCAGTCTAATCCCACTCTCCCCCTCACTCCCCACTCCCTTTAATACCCACCCAGTCTAATCCCACTCTCCCCCCTCACTCCCCGCTCCCTTTAATACCCACCTAGTCTAATCCAGTCTCCCCCTCACTCCCCGCCCCCTTTAATACCCACCCAGTCTAATCCCACTCTCCCCCTCACTCCCCGCCGCCTTTAATACCCCACCCAGTCTAATCCCACTCTCCCCCCTCACTCCCCGCTCCCTTTAATATCCACCCAGTCTAATCCCACTCTCCCCCCTCACTCCCCGCTCCCTTTAATACCCACCCAGTCTAATCCCACTCCCCCCTCACTCCCCGCCCCCTTTAATATCCCACCCAGTCTAATCCCACTCTCCCCCCTCACTCCCCGCTCCCTTTAATACCCACCTAGTCTAATCCACTCTCCCCCTCACTCCCCGCTCCCTTTAATACCCACCTAGTCTAATCCACTCTCCCCCTCACTCCCCGCTCCCTTTAATACCCACCCAGTCTAATCCCACTCTCCCCCTCACTCCCCGCCCCCTTTAATACCCACCCAGTCTAATCCCACTCTCCCCCTCACTCCCCGCTCCCTTTAATACCCACCCAGTCTAATCCCACTCTGCCCCTCACTCCCCACTCCCTTTAATACCCACCTAGTCTAATGCCACTTTCCCCCCCACTCCCCGCCCCCTTTAATACCCACCCAGTCTAATCCCACTCTCCCCCTCACTCCCCGCTCCCTGTAATATCCCACCCAGTCTAATCCCACTCTCCCCCCTCACTCCCCGCCCCCTTTAATACCCCACCCAGTCTAATCCCACTCTCCCCCCTCACTCCCCGCTCCCTTTAATATCCCACCCAGTCTAATCCCACTCTCCCCCTCACTCCCCGCTCCCTTTAATACCCACCTAGTCTAATCCCACTCTCCCCCTCACTCCCCGCCCCCTTTAATATCCCACCCAGTCTAATCCCACTCTCCCCCTCACTCCCCGCTCCCTTTAATACCCAACTAGTCTAATCCCACTCTCCCCCTCACTCCCCGCTCCCTTTAATACCCACCCAGTCTAATCCCTCTCTCCCCCTCACTCCGCGCTCCCTGTAATATCCCACCCAGTCTAATCCCACTCTCCCCCTCACTCCCCACTCCCTGTAATATCCCACCCAGTCTAATTCCACTCTCCCCCTCACTCCCCACTCCCTTTAATACCCACCCAGTCTAATCCCACTCTCCCCCTCACTCCCCGCTCCCTTTAATACCCACCCAGTCTAATCCCACTCTGCCCCTCACTCCCCACTCCCTTTAATACCCACCTAGTCTAATGCCACTTTCCCCCCCACTCCCCGCCCCCTTTAATACCCACCCAGTCTAATCCCACTCTCCCCCTCACTCCCCGCTCCCTGTAATATCCCACCCAGTCTAATCCCACTCTCCCCCCTCACTCCCCGCCCCCTTTAATACCCCACCCAGTCTAATCCCACTCTCCCCCCTCACTCCCCACTCCCTGTAATATCCCACCCAGTCTAATCCCACTCTCCCACCAGCTACCCACTCCCTTTAATATCCCACCCAGTCCTATCCCACTCTCCCCCCTCACTCCCCACTCCCTTTAATACCCCACAGAGTCTAATCCCACTCTCCCCCTCACTCCCCACTCCCTTTAATACCCACCCAGTCTCATCCCACACTCCCCCCTCACTCCCCGCACCCTTTAATACCCACCTAGTCTAATCCACTCTCCCCCTCACTCCCCGCTCCCTTTAATACCCACCCAGTCTAATCCCACTCTCCCCCTCACTCCCCGCCCCCTTTAATACCCCACCCAGTCTAATCCCACTCTCCCCCCTCACTCCCCGCTCCCTTTAATATCCACCCAGTCTAATCCCACTCTCCCCCCTCACTCCCCGCTCCCTTTAATACCCACCTAGTCTAATCCCACTCTCCCCCTCACTCCCCGCTCCCTGTAATATCCCACCCAATCTAATCACAGTCTCCCCCTCACTCCCTGCTCCCTTTAATACCCCACCCAGTCTAATCCCACTCTCCCCCCCACTCCCCGCTCCCTTTAATACCCACCCAGTCTAATCCCACTCTCCCCCTCACTCCCCGCTCCCTTTAATGTCCCACCTAGTCTAATCCCACTCTCCCCCTCACTCCCCGCTCCCTTTAATATCCCACCCAGTCCTATCCCACTCTCCCCCTCACTCCCCGCTCCCTGCAATACCCCACCCAGTCTAATCCCACTCTCCCCCTCACTCCCCGCTCCCTTTAATACCCACCTAGTCTAATCCCACTCTCCCCCTCACTCCCCGCCCCCTTTAATATCCCACCCAGTCTAATCCCACTCTCCCCCTCACTCCCCGCTCCCTTTAATACCCACCTAGTCTAATCCCACTCTCCCCCTCACTCCCCGCTCCCTTTAATACCCACCTAGTCTAATCCCACTCTCCCCCTCACTCCCCGCTCCCTTTAATACCCACCCAGTCTAATCCCTCTCTCCCCCTCACTCCGTGCTCCCTGTAATATCCCACCCAGTCTAATCCCACTCTCCCCCTCACTCCCCGCTCCCTGTAATATCCCACCCAGTCTAATCCCACTCTCCCCCTCACTCCCCACTCCCTTTAATACCCACCCAGTCTAATCCCACTCTCCCCCTCACTCCGCGCTCCCTGTAATATCCCACCCAGTCTAATCCCACTCTCCCCCCAGCTACCCACTCCCTTTAATATCCCACCCAGTCCTATCCCACTCTCCCCCCTCACTCCCCACTCCCTTTAATACCCCACAGAGTCTAATCCCACTCTCCCCCTCACTCCCCACTCCCTTTAATACCCACCCAGTCTAATCCCACACTCCCCCCTCACTCCCCGCTCCCTTTAATACCCACCTAGTCTAATCCACTCTCCCCCTCACTCCCCGCTCCCTTTAATACCCACCCAGTCTAATCCCACTCTCCCCCTCACTCCCCGCCCCCTTTAATACCCCACCCAGTCTAATCCCACTCTCCCCCCTCACTCCCCGCTCCCTTTAATATCCACCCAGTCTAATCCCACTCTCCCCCCTCACTCCCCGCTCCCTTTAATACCCACCTAGTCTAATCCCACTCTCCCCCTCACTCCCCGCTCCCTGTAATATCCCACCCAGTCTAATCACAGTCTCCCCCTCACTCCCTGCTCCCTTTAATACCCCACCCAGTCTAATCCCACTCTCCCCCCCACTCCCCGCTCCCTTTAATATCCCACCCAGTCTAATCCCGCTCTCCCCCTCACTACCCACTCCCTTTAATATCCCACCCAGTCTAATCCCACTCTCCCCCTCACTCCCCGCTCCCTTTAATACCCACCCAGTCTAATCCCACTCTCCCCCTCACTCCCCGCTCCCTTTAATATCCCACCTAGTCTAATCCCACTCTCCCCCTCACTCCCCGCTCCCTTTAATATCCCACCCAGTCCTATCCCACTCTCCCCCTCACTCCCCGCTCCCTGTAATACCCCACCCAGTCTAATCCCACTCTGCCCCCTCACTCCCCGCTCCCTTTAATATCCCACCTAGTCTAATCCCACTCTCCCCCTCACTCCCCGCTCCCTTTAATATCCCACCCAGTCCTATCCCACTCTCCCCCTCACTCCCCGCTCCCTGTAATACCCCACCCAGTCTAATCCCACTCTCCCCCCTCACTCCCCGCTCCCCTTCATATCCCACTGACGTGCGTGGGGCTCTGTATGGTGGGCACAACTGTGTGAAGTTTGGTTTTGTGGATTAATAATTCTGCTGTTAATTTTGCTCCTGCCCTGTCTCTTGACCGTTCTTTCATATTTGATTGTCCGAACTGTCCTTGACAGGCTTTGTTTGTAAATTAACGATTTACTGGATTTACTGGGCCTCTTGATGGCTCTCCTCATTGACGTGCTCCTGGGCTGGGACAAAGTTGGCCAAGAACAGGCCCAAGTAGGCGGCCCTGGACAGGGGCTGGTTACCGGCTGTCTCCCCCGCTTTCCCTAGTTACAGTTGAGCCTTGGTGTCCTCGCAGAGGGAGCATTTGGAATCCATATGCGGGAAAGGAGGCGAGGTGATGGGCTGCATGGTTTTCCCCACCGCTCTATTTTAATTGAATCCCCCATGCCCTCTCCCCTTTTCGCTTCCTCCCTGGTTTGTTACAGTTGGCCTGCCCCTGATGGGCCGTGCATGTACTTTGTGAATTTAATCGGACCCTCTCCTACCCACAGGGGATCGAGTGATGGTTACACAAAAAACCCCAGAGTTTTAAGGAGTGGTAACGTCCCTCCCTCTGTGCCCAGGGGACCTGGGTTTAAGTGCAAACAGCTCCCAAAGTGTGTCATAACCGTCCCTGAACATGGAGATTATAAAATATCACGAGCCGGGTTCTTTCCAGTGGGCCCAGTTTGTTATTTGTTAAATGGGTGGAAATTAATCCCAAGATAGTAAGCCTTATACACCAATGTCACAGGAACGGGGCTGTCATTCCTGAGCCAGCCTGAACCCAGTCTATCTGCTCACGCCCCGTGTGAACTAACCCATTGCAAACCCTGGGAATGGCTCAGCCAGATCCCCATCAGCAAATTCCACCCCGGATAAATTACGGGAATCAGTTTACAGCAAGGCGAAGGATCAGTGAGCCATAGCATCAGCTGTTTGTTACATTAACCATTTGCTGATTTTAGGAGGCTACGTTTGGGCCTACAACACCCAGCTGTTCTTTAACCTGTACCACCCCGGTGTGGATGTGGGCCGCTGGTTATCATGGATACCGCTGGCTGGAGGCTGCCTGGGGGCCATCTCTGGAGGGTACATCTCAGACCAATTGGTGAAACGAAGAGGATTCTACGCCCGGGTGTGGGTACTGGTCATCAGTCAGGTGAGTGCATCTGTGACCCCGCCACCATCGGCCATCACACCCATTGGCTCCCAGGACACACTCTCACCACCAGCACAACTCCCACCTGAGGGATAACAGGCAGCTCACAGTCACATTGCCTGGGGCTTCACCAGAGACAGGATCTACATGATAGACAGCCACACTGTCAGAGGGTCAGTGCTGAGGGAGCGGGCACTGTCAGAGGGTCAGTGTGAGGGAGCGGGCACTGTCAGAGGGTCAGTGCTGAGGGAGTGGGCACTGTCGGAGGGTCAGTGCTGAGGGAGTGGGCACTGTCGGAGGGTCAGTGCTGAGGGAGCGGGCACTGTCAGAGGGTCAGTGTGAGGGAGTGGGCACTGTCAGAGGGTCAGTGCTGAGGGAGCGCCACACTGTCAGAGGGTCAGTGCTGAGGGAGCGGGCACTGTCAGAGGGTCAGTGCTGAGGGAGCGGGCACTGTCGGAGGGTCAGTGCTGAGGGAGTGGGCACTGTCGGAGTGTCAGTGCTGAGGGAGTGGGCACTGTCGGAGGGTCAGTGTGAGGGAGCGGGCACTGTCAGAGGGTCAGTGTGAGGGAGTGGGCACTGTCAGAGGGTCAGTGTGAGGGAGTGGGCACTGTCAGAGGGTCAGTGTGAGGGAGTGGGCACTGTCGGAGGGTCAGTGTGAGGGAGTGGGCACTGTCAGAGGGTCAGTGCTGAGGGAGCGGGCACTGTCAGAGGGTCAGTGCTGAGGGAGCGGGCACTGTCAGAGGGTCAGTGCTGAGGGAGCGGGCACTGTCAGAGGGTCAGTGCTGAGGGAGCGGGCACTGTCAGAGGGTCAGTGCTGAGGGAGCGGGCAGTGTCAGAGGGTCAGTGCTGAGGGAGCGGGCACTGTCAGAGGGTCAGTGCTGAGGGAGCGGGCACTGTCAGAGGGTCAGTGCTGAGGGAGCGGGCACTGTCAGAGGGTCAGTGCTGAGGGAGCGGGCACTGTCAGAGGGTCAGTGCTGAGGGAGCGGGCACTGTCAGAGGGTCAGTGCTGAGGGAGCGGGTGCTGTCGGACGGTCAGTGCTGATGGAGTGGGCACTGTCAGAGGGTCAGTGCTGAGGGAGCGGGCACTGTCAGAGGGTCAGTGCTGAGGGAGCGGGCACTGTCAGAGGGTCAGTGCTGAGGGAGCGGGCACTGTCAGAGGGTCAGTGCTGAGGGAGCGGGCACTGTCAGAGGGTCAGTGCTGATGGAGTGGGCACTGTCAGAGGGTCAGTGCTGAGGGAGCGGGCACTGTCAGAGGGTCAGTGCTGAGGGAGCGGGCACTGTCAGAGGGTCAGTGCTGAGGGAGCGGGCACTGTCAGAGGGTCAGTGCTGAGGGAGCGGGCACTGTCAGAGGGTCAGTGCTGAGGGAGCGGGCACTGTCAGAGGGTCAGTGCTGAGGGAGCGGGCACTGTCAGAGGGTCAGTGCTGAGGGAGTGGGCACTGTCGGAGGGTCAGTGCTGAGGGAGTGGGCACTGTCAGAGGGTCAGTGCTGAGGGAGGTGCCGCACTGTTGGAGGGTCAGTGCCGAGGGAGCGCCGCACTGTCGGAGGGTCAGTGCTGAGGGAGCAGGCACTGTCGGAGGGTCAGTGCTGAGGGAGTGGGCACTGTCAGAGGGTCAGTGCTGAGGGAGTGGGCACTGTCAGAGGGTCAGTGCCGAGGGAGCGCCGCACTGTTGGAGGGTCAGTGCCGAGGGAGCGCCGCACTGTCGGAGGGTCAGTGCTGAGGGAGCAGGCACTGTCGGAGGGTCAGTGCTGAGGGAGTGGGCACTGTCAGACGGTCAGAGCTGAGGGAGCAGGCACTGTCGGAGGGTCAGTGCCTGAGGGAGTGGGCACTGTTGGAGGGTCAGTGCTGAGGGAGCGGGCACTGTTGGAGGGTCAGTGCTGAGGGAGTGGGCACTGTCGGAGGGTCAGTGCCTGAGGGAGTGGGCACTGTTGGAGGGTCAGTGCTGAGGGAGTGGGCACTGTCGGAGGGTCAGTGCCTGAGGGAGTGGGCACTGTTGGAGGGTCAGTGCTGAGGGAGCGGGCACTGTCGGAGGGGCAGTGCTGAGGGAGTGGGCGCTGTCAGAAAGTGAAGGCGTGAGGCAAGGCTGAGCATGCTGAAGGATGGAGGACGGTGGGGGGTGCATGCCTGGATCTGTGAACGAGTGAGAGAGACGGGGCGGATCCGCTGTGTGTAAAGATTGAGACTGGCAATGTCAGATAGACACCACACATTCCCTGTCCTCGCCCGCAACCACATCCATAAAGTGGGCTAGGAGAGGAGGAACCACAGGCGGAAAGGCCTCTTCCACCCCCCCTCCCCGTACCCTCTGATGAATTGCCCTGAGGAGACAGGGTCAATGTTTGTTAACGTTCCCTCCCAGGGTCACTTCGGACCCTCCGTCTCACGTCCCTGGGGCTTTGCCGCTGCTGCTTCACCCAGACTTTAAACAGTGTGTTACTACTGAGCTTTGCTGACTGGTACATCTTCACGGTCATTTCTTGCAGGTCATTGGTCAAAATGGTAAATCTGTTTCTTTGGAATTTGTTTTAAATGCGGGTTTTCTGTTTTGTCAAGTCTTGTCTTTCGGGAATTTGCTCACTGTCCCTGGGGAGAAAGTGAACTGAAATTTGTCATCACTGCCCCTAAACTTTCAGGACAGTACCTCAACCCACCCTCCCCAACCCACCCCCCCACACCCTCCCGCTCCACCCTCCCCAACCCACCCCACCACACCCCCCCGCTCCACCCTCCCCAATCCATACCCCGATCCCCACCCCGTTCCACCCTCCCCAATCCACCCCCGCCGCTCCACCCTCCCCAACCCATCCTCCCACCCCCACCCTGCTCCACTCTCCCCAATCCACCCCCCCATCCCCACCCCGTTCCACCCTCCCCAATCCACCCCCCGCCCCCACCCCGCTCCACCCTCCCCAATCCACCCCCCCACCCCCGCCACTCCACCCTCCCCAATCCACCCCCCCACCCCCGCCGCTCCACCCTCCCCAATCCACCCCCCCACCCCCGCCGCTCCACCTTCCCCAATCCACACCCCCATCCCCACCCCACTCCACCCTCCCCAACCCACCCCTCCACACCCCCCCACCCCCGCCACTCCACCCTCCCCAATCCACACCCCGATCCCCACCCCGCTCCACCCTCCCCAACCCACCCCCCAACACCCCCGCTCCACCCTCCCTAACCCACCCCCCCACCTCCACCCCGCTCCACCCTCCCCAATCCACAAGCTGATTGGTGGAGGCTATGGTTTGGAAGGGGCTGTTTCAGGAGATATGGGGGTATTTTATTTTGGCGGGGGAGGAGTGGGGTGGGCGGGAGGTGGCGGCAGTGTGTTTATTGGTGTCTAATCCTCTCTGTTTAATACAGGTTGCAGCTGGTCCTTTCGTGGCTGGAGCTATCTGGCTCCATCCTCCGTATTGCTTCCTGTTGTTGATTCCAGCCAATATCTTGGGTGAGCCTCTGCTCCATATTCACATGTGGGCAGGAAACTGCCCCTCGGAGGAGGGT